>NC_090245.1:67708540-67711040 GCF_037325665.1 Littorina saxatilis
AGAGAGAGAGTGTGTGTGTGTATGTGTGTGTATGTGTGTACGTGTGTGTGTGTCTGCCTGTCTGTCTTGTCTGTCTGTCTGTCTGTCTGTCTGTGTATTGTGTCCATTTTTTCACTAATTGTTTCTGTATATTCAGCCACTTCTAACTAGATCGTGTATTTGGGAATTATCATAAAACGGAGTTGACTCAGAAAGACCATGCATCTTGTGAGGTAGAAAATATGTTCTTCAGACAAGCACTTCATAGTAAAAAAAACAAAGACAATAACAAGCAAATCGTCTTTTAACAATAAAATAATACATCGCCATACCTCTTTTAAAATCGTGTCTTGGTGGGAGGGTGTTTTAGGGCAATCCTCTTTACTTGGTCTTGTTAATCAATCGGTAAATTCTTTCTTTATTTGGTGTTTAACGTCGTTTTCAACCACGAAGGTTATATCGCGACGGGCCAATCAGTAAAACTGAACTACGTTTTACTTGCTATGCACCCCTTCAAATACAATATACATCGCTGCTGAAATATCTATCGCTGCTAAAATATGTGAACACAATTGTGAACAAACATTGTTTGCAATCGTCAGAGTAATACCTGTCGAAAATACGACAGAGCCTTAAGCACGTGTCACACGTTTTAGCTCGCTTTGACATCGAACTGCAAGTTCGCTCCAAAGTCATTTTCCGCCTCACTGCTAAATGACAGCCTTTGACACAGAATCACAGAAACTAAAAAACCCAGGGGAACGTGAATTTTGGCAACATGTCCATCGAAAATATCCGAGGGGATATCTTCGCCTTTTGCCTGTCGCAAGGAAATGAAATTGTAAGCACTGCGACTGTCCACGATGACAGAAATCGTTTCCGGTTCCTGGGAAGCGTTAGTCAGGATTAAAAACTTTTTTTCTTGGGCGAAATGAGAGAAAACAGAAAACATTTCATGAATGAATGCTTTTTAAAGATGATAAGAACTGAAAAGGTTTAACAATAACTTTCAGAAGAGATGTGTATTGGTAATTCAAACTTCTTGCCATGAGCTAAGTAGTGAGATAAGAGAGAGAGAGAGAGAGAGAGAGAGAGAGAGAGAGAGAGAGAGAGAGAGGAGAGAGAGGGGGAGAGAGAGAGAGGGGGGAGAGAGGGAGAGAGGGAGAGAGAGAGGGAGAGAGAGAGAGAGGCAAGGGAGAGGGAGAGGGAGAGAGGGGCAAAGGGAGAGGGAGAGGGGGAGACAGAGACAGAGACAGAGAGACAGAGGGAGAGCGTACTTTTTTTATGAAGACGTCAGTCTAAATTTGTGGTGAGACGGTGACAAGATAACAACAACAATATGCCGCTGTTCCTAAGACTAATCGTATTCACAGCACAGTCGTAGGCTTGTTGTTGTTTTCACATAATGACAATGTAAGTAACATGAACATGTAAAATCACGAATAAAACATTGTTTGAACCAAACGGTTTTTTTCTAGGTTAACGAGAACCACCGAAGAACCGTCACTGGCTTTGTTATCTACTGGCGAACTCCGTAGTTTGACGAAGTGTATCTAATAACGCCCCGCAAGGCACATTACACAAAACAGTTTATTTGTGTGCTTTTCAGAAACAGCTAGGCAATCAAATGATGCTCTAGCTCCCGGCAACACAAAAACTCCAAACCAGATAGCATTCAGCCATGGTACGGGCACCCCGGGGTACGATTTGTATTGATCAACCAATCACAGCCCGTGACTCAAGTAGAAGAGGTTATGCTACCACGAGGGTTTCAAATCCAATGATACCGTTAGCTCATGCGGGACAATCGCATCAAGTCGTGTGTGCGAGGGTTTGTGGAAAGGCAACGAACCGCCTGTTCGTGTTTTGCTGTCCTGTTTGATTTTACTCTGGGGTGATGACATAAAACGACACACATTGTTACGAGATGTGATTGTTTCTGCAACAATGCAATACTGTTTGTTTTGAGATGTGTCGAGGGAGAGCTAATTTTGCGCTGAACAACGCGAGAAGTGATGTTTACATGTCACTAATTCCAGCAGTCTAATGCATCGTCAATTTATCTGCGGTTAATTGGCCTTCCGTTCACTTTGAGTCCATATTAACTTGCTAATTGCAGCGTCAACTGTTCTTTCCCAAAAGAGATTGTGATTTTTCTTCTGTGCATGAGTCTGTATCGAAAACGACTGTTCACAAAATTATAAGTGAAGATAGCTTTCTCTTCGTAAAGTAGCACGTATACAGACACATAATATCTTACATGAGCAACACAGCAAACAGATTATGTACTAGATGATTACCCGCTTCGCCGGGAAGAAGTAGAGCCGAATACCAGGCTGCGCATGGGACCCGGCTCTGCCGGGTGTACGCCGGCTTCGCCGGCGCACAAAGGAAAGGAGATAAACGCGCAAAACACTGGAGACCTTCTAAAAATAGTAACGTGCAGTGACCTTCTAAAAATAGTAACGTAGTAACGGGAATATGGATTGACGCCACACGGAGGAAGGGAGATAATCGCGGC
>NC_090245.1:67716040-67743540 GCF_037325665.1 Littorina saxatilis
TCTTATAAAAGAGTAATTTATTTGCAGAAACCGAACACTCTCCATCATTAATGCAACGACCCCCATCCCCCGCTCGCACTTCTAAGTTAAATAAAATCCTTATGTGCTTTTTTTAATCTTGTTTTTTCTAACTGTTTTACTGTTCCTGTAAAATCGGGATACTGTCTTGTGTGGAAAAAAAAAGAAACTAGTAAAACGACAAGTATAGCAAAAGAAAGCAGCCTACTGAGAAAAAAAATTTAAAATGTTCAAAGAAAAATAGAGAGCATTACCCTGCTTTCATGACATTTCAATCGAAACAGTCCCCGACTTTCTTTCAATCTCAAATTAAAAGTGTAACAGCGTAAGGAATAAGAAAAAAAAACTTGATTAAAATCAGTAATGTTAGCCATTCATTTCAGTTTACAGACCTCGGATTTGAAACTACGAACAATGATGTACAGAAGATCATCGGCATTGTCTTCCCAACAGACATTTACAGAATGAGGGTGACAAAGAATAGAACGTACAGGCTGAGGAAGACAACGAGAAATAGGGACAAACGCAACACGCACTCGCCTTGAAGGTATATATAGTCTACTGCGCGGCGTAGTAGCGCAGTACAGAAGTCGAATATATTAATTTTGACAATGAAGGCACTGGAAAGGACAAACTATTTGCGCACGCAGACACAGACAGACGTAGTTGATCGATCACGTCCGCCAAAGAAGTAGATATTCTCACAAGCGTGGCTGTTGTGGTGAGCCTTGTCAAAGAGTGAGCACGCAAAACGTTTTTTTGTTATCTCCTATGTTGAAGCTGTGAGGCATAGGCTAAGTGCTATTCAGACTGACTTGGTCGGGAGACAGAGTTTTCTTCCACACTAGATTTGCTAATGTCTAACTGAGCCTGACGTTTTCGTTAGAAAATCAACGTAATCTCGTGTGGAAGAAAACTGTCCCACGACCAAGTCTGAATAGTACCCGCTATTACGAGTTAGTCGTGTGACAGAGAGTTTTCTTGCACACGAGACTGTAGATGTCTCACGACGGCGTAGCCGAAGTGAGACAGCAGCAGTCGAGTGTGCAAGAAAACTCTCTGTCACACGACTAACTCGTAATAGCGATTATGTCTCACAGCATAGGCATAGAAAGACAGAAATGAGTTTTGGGGGACGAAATAACAGGCACAAAACAAGACTGAAAAACACAATTGCCCTTTTACACATACCCTACACACGCATGCGCGCAGAAAATAGATTCAATGCGTTTCGTGTCTTTTCTGGTTGAATGCATTCAACAAAGTATCAACCAACGTTTCTGAATCTTTCAATGAAAAAAGATAAACTTATTTTGAACCAAACAACACATACCAACGAAAGCTAAACACACAAACACACACGCGCACTAACACAGATTGAATGCAAAGCGCGAACGAACACGGAGGATTTTTGTAGGTCAGGTCGTGGGAAAGTCCACCCAAAATGTTCCACAGGGGAACTGGTTGTGTTTGTATTGTTTATTTTCTCAACGTGTTGTTGATGGTTTTTACAGTGCCGTTTTGAAAGAATATTTTCCGAATTTGGGGCACACTTTTGACTTTTGGTTCGTTTATCTCGTCGAAGTAACATTCGAGTGTTTCTAAATCAAAAACCTTCCAACACCGCTGGTGCAGATTAGACCTGCCTGACCGTCTGCGTGCGTGTTAGAGCTGAAGACGAAGCCACAATCACCAAAGCGTCACCTATCTGTAGGTCCTGAGCATCGGATGTACGTTGATACGTGGTGAGATCCGCACGGAACTGTCTATGCAACTTTTCACAGGTGTAAGGTTCGATCTTTTCTTTGACATTTCGTCCTCTGTGTACGTAGCAACGCGTTTCGCCATTTTCGGTTTTCGTTGCAGACGACGATAGTGAAAGTAGTACCTATGGTTTTGTTTTGACATTGCGTATTCAGGGTTCTTAATTGAAGCTTGGTAAAGGGAGCTTGTCGTGTAAGTGGAAAGTTGACGAAGCTTTTTAAAAACAGAAATTGAATGAAGAAGAAGATGTGGCTTTCATTTAGGGGAAGGGCTCCTAATATGGACCGGCTACTAATATGGACCACCTCCTGTTCTGACAAACTAACGGCGCTAGAGAGCTCAAAACAATTTCATTGGCTGTATTCACCCTCTCTGGATAACTTTCACATGTCAAAACAGTTGCAGAAACACAAACCTCAAAACCGTTAGGCTTTTTCTATTTTCTTCACTATTGGCAGGGTTCACTCTAAATTTGCCGCCTAAAACGGACTCGTTTCTGTCCACAGCCAAAGCTTTTATCACACACAAAATTCAAACAGAATGAGGCAGAGCGATGTTAAGATATCAAATAACCAAAGGGAAGTAATCGCTCTTAATGCATACGACATGTGTAATAGAGTAAGCGAGAGTTGTACGGAACCTTTTCTCCTGGCACCTGAGAGAATAACAAGCATTGAAATGAACAAGCGACTTTCACATGAAAAGGTTCCGTACAACTCTCGCTTACTCTATTACACATGTCGTATGCATTAAGAGCGATTACTTCCCTTTGGTTATTTGTTGACACAAAAAATTGCTAAATATGACAGCTAAAACCGTATTTGTTACATTTTAGCAATGTTGACCCCGAGTTTCCACTGCAAACAAAATATAATAGCAAAATCTCAAAGTATGTGTGAGTCCCCTAATATGGACCACCTTCAACAAATCGAAGAAAATAAAAACTAGGTGCTATTTTCATTAGTTCATTCAGAAGCTTGCTGGAAATAACCTATAACTAGCCTTCGAGATTTAAAAAAAATATCACAAATAGGCTTCTTTTCGTGGAAGTTGATAATTTCACTTATTTTCACTCTGTTTTTGATAAGCTTCTTTAGTTTCCTGGTGTGCTTAAAATAATGCTCTCATCAACCCGAAACAGATAAATCTAAAGCATAGTTTGATTAGTCTGACTTGCACACTAAGTTTTTGGTTGGTCCCTTGGGGGGTCGTTATAGGCAGGTTCCACTGTATATCGTTACCATGTGTAACAGTTACTGTAACACCATTTTTGATTGGTCCCTTGGGTGGTCGTTATAGGCAGGTTCCACTGTATATTGTACACTACATTGGGGTGTGCACGTTAAAGATCCCACGATTGACAAAAGGGTCTTTCCTGGCAAAAGTGTATAGGCATAGATAAAAATGTCCACCAAAATACCCGTGTGACTTGGAATAATAGGCCGTGAAAAGTAGGATATGCGCCGAAATGGCTGCGATCTGCTGGCCGATGTGAATGCGTGATGTATTGTGTAAAAATATTCCATCTCACACGGCATAAATAAATCCCTGCGCCTTGAATATGTGCGCGATATAAATTGCATAAAAAAAAAATATATATAAATTTTTTTTTTTAAATAAAAAAAATAAAAAATAAAAAAAATAAAAAATAAAGAATCCCTGCGCTGTACCCACGGAATACGCGCGATATAAGCCTCATATTGATTGATTGATTGATTGATAAGTTGTATCATGTTATTTTGAAGTATAGGGGGCTTTTTACAGTGATTCGAGAAGGGCGCTTCATTGGTCCATATTAGGCGCCCAGGCTAATATGGGCCATTTGTGTTTTTTTCTGTATTTAATTTTTGCTGAATATCTATCAAAGCTATTTAACTCTAATTAGGCCTAACGGTTAACCTAAGAGAGAAGGACTACCAAACACAAAATGAAACTTCTTCGCAAGAAAACAAGCTAGTTATTAGCATGAAACAAAAAGTAGTCCATATTAGGAGCCCTTCCCCTATATACAGGAGAACGGGGTTGGTGTTATTCTTTTTCTGTCAAACACGAAGTACACAGATAAAACGTGGTTGACTGACCAAGGCCTGTTGGCACACTATTCAAAATGCACAACAAAATGTAACAACACTTTGATACCCATTTTTCTACGTTCGTGATCACTTGAAATGAATACTGAAAACATAAGTGTTTAAGGTAGTGACTGAATGTATGTGAAGGTAAACATTTTCAGAAATAAATGCATGATCAAGATAATTGATTTCGGCATCACAGCGTGTAACATACAATCTTGCACACGTTTGCTTTAGTAGTGGCAAAGAAGGAATGCGTGTGACATCAGGTAATATTGCTCGACTTAAAAGAGAGCACCGCGTCAGATGGGCGAGAAATAAACACATTATTACCATCATAATAATGAGAAAAGATTCATTATGGTAGGTTCATTTGGATGCAAGGTTATTGGATGAGGCAGGTCAGGTAAATTAGGAATGTAATTAAGCCACAACTATGTTAGAGTCACCGGGTTAATAGTACATATCTTGCTTGACTCTCTTCCGTCTGTCTCTGTCTGTCTGTCTGTCTCTCTCTCTGTCTCTCTCTCTGTCTCTCTCTCTCTCTCTCTCTCTCTCTCTCTCTCTCTCTCATTTCTCTCTGTCTCTCTCTCTTATTTCTCTCTCTCACTCTCTCTCTCTCTCTGTCTCTCTCTTTTCTCTCTCTCTCTCATTTCTCTCTGTCTCTCTCTCTTATTTCTCTCTCTCTCTCTCTCTCTCTCTCTCTGTCTCTCCTTCTTATTTCTCTGTCTCTCTCTTTCTCTTTCATTTCTCTCTGTCTCTCTTTTTCTCTCTCTCTCTCTCTCTTATTTCTCTGTCTCTCTCTTTCATTTCTCTTTGTCTCTCTTTCTCTCTCTCTCTCTCTCAATTATCTCTCTCATTTCTCTCTCTCTCTCTCTCTCTCTCTCTCTCTCTCTCTCTCTCTCTCTCTCTCTCTCTCTCTCTCTTTCTTATTTTTCTCCGTCTCTGCCTTTTCTCTCTCTCTGTATCTTCATCTTTTGTCTCCCATGCTCTAATAATGTTTTTGTTGGATTGTTTTGGGTTGTTACTTTTTTCTAGATTTTAAATTAGAAATCTCCAACTGCATGCTCCCCGAATTTATTTTTTTATTTTTTATCGGCGATGTTTGTGGTTCTTCTGTTCGCCTCATTAAGGATAGCGTGAGAAAAAGCTAATGGCCTGTCTAGACCTGTTTAGATGACACGGAGACGTCCCTATCCGATCATTATGGAGCGCATCTCCTCCTTGATGAACAATCACATCATTGGGATAACATGTTTGGGGGTGCCTTAAACACGGAATTTGTGTGCGAGTTAGCATGTGTGGGTACGTGTGGGGGGCGGTGGGGGTCAGTTTGTGCGTGTATGTGTGTGTTCGTGTGTATATATGTGTATGTGTTTATGCGTGTGTGCATGCGACCGCGTGTGTGTTAGTGTGTGTGTGTGTGTGTGTGTGTGTGTGTGTGTGTGTGTGTGTGTGTGTGTGTGTGTGTGTGTGTGTGTGTGTGTGTGTGTTGAGAAAAAGAAAATGCCAGCATGAAAACGAGTGTTCGGGTTTGTCCGTACCAAGGGAGAAAACCGTTCTTGTCATCCTGCGATAATTACACACCTAAGTTATACCCCTTCGTAAACTTCTGTTTTTATTATTTGTTTTTCACTCCTTGTTTCTCTTTATTTCGTTCCTTTCCTACGCTTGAATCTCTTGTCTTTTCTTTTCTTTCCCCAAGCTGTCACATCTTCATGTTCTCTCTCTCTCTCTCTCTCTCTCTCTCTCTCTCTCTCTCTCTCTCTCTCTCTCTCTCTCTCTCTCTCTCTCTCTCTATCTATCTCTCTCTCTCTCTCTCTCTCTCTCTCTCTCTCTCTCTCTCTCTCTCTCTCTCTCTCTCTCTCTCTCTCTCTCTCTCTCTCTCTCTCTCTCTCTCTCTCTCTCGTCATTTAAAAAAAATTACTACTCTAGTTAGATACAGATGTAAACTCTGAAGTAAGCATTGGGCTAACACATCTTTTAATGCAACAAGACATATACAGCAGATTTGTCTTCGAATGTTCAAAAGGTGAGAAATTATACCACTACTTGCACTATGAGAAGTCATACCACTACTCGTACTATGCAACACGACTCTTCTCTCAATGCCCAGACAAAAGGAGGTCAGCGCCAGTCCCAAGGTCTTGAGGCGGTCTGTGTATACTCACCACAGCTCACTCAACCGCTTCAGTCTGTTTCAGCGGTAGCCATTCCAGCGGTTACCTTTCCACAGGTAGCCATTCCAGCGGTTACCATTTCACCGGTAGCCATTCAAGCGGTTACCCTTTCACACGTAGCCATTCAAACGGTCACCATTCCACCGGTAGCCATTCAAACGGTCACCATTCCACCGGTAGCCATTCAAACGGTCACCATTTCACCGGTAGCCATTCAAACGGTCACCATTCCACCGGTAGCCATTCAAACGGTCACCATTCCACCGGTAGCCATTTAAACGGTTACCATTCCAACGGTAGATATTCAAGAAGTTAACATTTCAACGGTAGCCATTCAAGCGGTAACCATTCCAACGGTAGCCATTCAAGCGGTTACCATTCCAACGGTAGCCTTCAAGCGGTGACCATTCCACATGTTTAAGGGTCCCAGAGCTTGGCAGCAGCTACCACTGCCAGTCCTATGGTGTCCAGGTAGAAAGCAGTCAGTGGTCAACGTGTAGCAAAGACCTGTACGTGTACGTGTAAATATTGCGTCACCCGTGACTCACTTTTTTTCTCCAATGTGCCAAATGCATACGTTGTTTTGCTCCCACCAAGACTGCAGATCTCGGCAAACGCGTGACGTAAAAACTAGATGTGATGATGTTACCCGTACACGTTCCCCTGAAAAGTGCTGATCTAGATCTTGCTAATATTGTCGCATCTCGACAGATCACTCAGTCACTCTTGTCTTCTTCATCGGTAACCATGTCAGAGTTAACCATGTCAGAGTTAACCATGTCAGAGTTAACCATTTCAGAGTTAACCATGTCAGAATTAACCATGTCAGAGTTAACCATGTCAGAGTTAACCACTTCGTCCTTAGTGCGACGAGACAGACACGTCATTACGAATCTCTCAATGCCAAGAGCTAATGTGGCCAATACCAATCCTGCGGCAGCCAGGTAGAAGGCGGTTTGTGTGTGATGGATGTCAATCGCTCTGTCGTCTTTTTCATCACACTGTTTCTTCTTGGGTGACCACTTCTGTCTCCAGACGTCGAGCAGGCCGCTGTCCAGCATTTTGCTGATTCTGAGGAAGACATAGCAGAACAAAAGAACCCTGAACACGAAATCTTCATTCAGCAGCCCGAGCGGCTCGCGTATCAACACATGCATAAAAATTATAAGCTAGTGTACATCGATCACTCAATCAGCCAATCGCATGATCACGCAATCAACAACTAACCCAGTCTGCAGAATACTGTGCTTCTAAATGAAATTATCGAGCACACAACAAAAATTGAGTACTGTGATAGAACTATAGACGTGTTTTTTTTTGGTGTGTATAATCTACAAAACCCTCTTAAAAATTAAAGCGTTGCATGAATGACATCAATATTAATGAAAGGTGAGAAACATTCCGAAACTTGTTTGAATCTGAAAAAGTCAAACCCGTGTGCTTTTCATTCAAATTTCTAAACATAAAAGGCAATAGATGCGGCTATCTGGCGCTGTTTTCGGATTTGTTATATTTCTTGTTCTTCGTTCATGGGCTGAAGCTCCCTCGTACACTCGTGTTCTGTTGCACTAGTAGGTAATTTTGTTGTTGTATGTATGGCCGTTTTTACTCAGCCATTTAGCCAGCCATGCGCCGCTTTCGGGGAACTTCGTATTTATTTATTTTTGCATTAGGGTCACGGGGTAGTCGCGTAAATGTGAGTACCCACGAAATAGACCTGACAAAAACGTAAAAATCCAATAAAAAAAAAATCAACAAAAAAGAATGAAAGAAGCACAATCATATCGACATTTAAAGAGAGAGAGAGAGAAGAGAGAGAGAGAGAGAGAGAGAGAGAGAGAGAGAGAGAGAGAGAGAGAGAGAGAGAGAGAGAGATGTAGAGGGAGAGAGAGAGAGAGAGAGACAGAGAGAGACATGTTGAGAGAGAGAGAGTGAGAGAGAGAGGAGAGAGAGAGAGAGAGAGAAAGAAAGAGAAAGAGAGAGAGAGAGAGAGACATGTTGAGAGAGAGAGAGTGAGAGAGAGAGAGTGAGAGAGAGAGAGGAGAGAGAGAACACAAGACAAGACAAGACAGGGTAATGGTGTAAGCAAACGGGTCCTTTTCGCATCCAACTCTCGCCAACAAGAGGGACTGATCAACGAACTATACGTTCTAAAAGTGGTTAAACAAATAAATAAAATACAAACAAGCACAAAATGCACAAACGCACAAACAAACAGACATCAAAACAAACAAACAGCATTATTTGAGAGAGAGAGAGAGAGAGAGAGAGAGAGAGAGAGAGAGAGAGAGAGAGAGAGAGAGAGAGAGAGAGAGAGAGTCAGAGACAGACAAACATACAGACAGACTACAGATATAGAAGGGGGGGTGAGAAAGAGAAAGACAGACAGACAGACAGACAGAGCGACAGAGCGACAGATAGAGAGAGATAGACAGAGAGCGTAAACGTCACGACGGTCGTGACATACTCATCGGAAACAAGTCTTGTGTAGGCCGAGCCATTCTGCAAGTAGAATCCGTAATACTGCGCAATGTTGAGGTCAGGCAACATGGCGATGTCACAGTAACGCGCCGACAGGACATCGTAGCGGATAGAATTGCCAGAGAAAAAGGCATATTTCCCCTTCCCCACCTTGTCCAGGTGAACGTCGACGTCGCGTGAAAGGACTGAGGGGTCGGTTTCTGCAAACCTTAGTGTTCCTTGATAGAGCTGCTGCAACTGCCTGTTTGTTGATGCCTGATGACACACAATTGATTTGATTGAAAAATAAGGGCGTGACAGTGCCGCCTCAACTTTTGCAAAAAGTTGAACATGACGTCACCAAAGACATTCTTTAGACATATGAAAACACTGGGTATCATAAACATTTGTCCGGTAGTTTTCTAGGAATCGCTGCACACACACACACACACGCACGCACACACACACACACACACACACACACACACACACACACACACAGAGTGACTCACTCACACACACACACACACACACACACACACACACACACACACACACACACACACACACACCACTACCGTCACGATTGCCTGCCTATGTTTAAACATTTAGTCAAAACTTGACTAAAAATTTATTTTTTTAAAGAAAACGGTATATTCTGGATAGACACTTACATAAGACAAGACCATCCTCCCACCTGGTTAACTACAAAAACTGAACAGCCTTTGTGTGCGTGTTTGCATGAGTAAGGCTAAGTGAGTGCGTGCGACTTTGTGCTTGCGTGCCTTGGTCATTTTGGATAACCTTCAAGATTGAAGCAATGGACGTTCCATTCTCAAATCCCCAAGTGTACTCTTCCTGGTTGAGCATCTCTTCCAGGGAGGTAAAAGGAAGAGCGTCCTGATGAACAGTGAGAGATGACGTCAGTTCGCTGCTATACAATGACGCCAGCACGACACCCAGCAGTAGCCACGTCATTGCCAGCATCCTTCCCGCGCGTGACGTAGTCTCCCAGGTGCTAGCTGTGAAATCAGTGAAAATGAAAGCATTATTAAACAAGAAATTCCTCCGAGGTAGGAAAAACACCCCCGTTGGTCAAAGGGAAATAACCATTCTCACTGCCACCAACTGAGAAGGTTATTTCCCTTTGACCATTAATATGTCCCTCTATAAGTCCTTGTAGAATCTTAATCCACCAATAACTCCCTAACCGTGTGTTTGACTGGTCCCAATTTTTGCAAGGACCGTCTCAGGAATGTATAGAACCTGTTCACCAAGTTTGGGGACGATCGATCCGTTCATTCTTGAGATCTATATGCGAACACAAACAAACAAACAAACAAACACATCGAGCGAATCCTATACACACCCCTATACCGGGGGTGTAAAAAGACTCTCCGCTATTTTAAATGCATCAGTCAATGATAAGAGACTTCTTTTTCTTAGTATTTCTTTAAATTGTTGTCGTTATTGTTGTTGTTGTTCTTGTTATTGAGATAAAATTTCACAAGAAAACGACCTGAGCAATCATATTGATTGAAACACACACACACACACACACACACACACACACACACACACACACACACACACACACACACACACACACACACACACACACACACACACACACGCACACAAACATACACATAAGCTTTATCGGTCGGTCTGTCCGTCTGTCTGTTTTTCCTGTTACACACACAAAAGAGTGCCAGCTTCGCACACTTCCGTAAAAGGGGATGATTCCTTTTGTTAGTTGGTTGGCTAACTGATTTATATTTTGGCAAATTAAAATGGTTGGTGCATATTGTTTTTGGTTGGGTGGTGAGTTACTGTTATATGAAAAGTGAAACATAGAGAATACTACATGGCTTGCTGTGTCGTACCATATTTACACGAGTTGTTTTTTTTAAATATTGAACTGCGAGCGAAAGCGAGCTGTTGATCACTGTTTGAAAAAGCAACGAGTGTAAATCTGGTACGACACAGCAAGCGTAGTATTCTGTTTATCCTACATACTGTACTTACGTGTATTTCACTGAAAATGTCCTGCAGTCGAGGCAGCTAAATTGAAGACGCTTGTTTTGAAACCTCAATCTCTGCTAAATCCCCGTGCAATCTATTACGTCAAAGCAAAGAAACGTCACTCTGAAAGTGTGGCGTGACGTGTTAGTTCTAAAAAAAACCATCGAGGGTAATTAGCGAGCGCAATTTTTTTCTTCTATAATGACGTTTATCTCGATGACTTTGGCATCATAAGCAGTGGAAAAACAGGTCCCTGCCAGACTTGCTTGACATGACCTCATTTACATGATATACACACGTGTGATTTGAACGATTATTATCTCACGAATGTCTCTCTCACGTATGTAGGATATAAATTCTTACGTCTGCTTAAAAGTGCGCCGAACAAGAATTGAAGGTTCGCCATGATTCTTCGCCACGTCACGCGGTCCACTTTAATGGCGTTCTTCTTCCCGTCAGTCAAGCCTTGTTCGCCTTTCTCCAACAACGACAACAGCAGCAGCACAAACACCAAGGACCCAGCGACGACCTTGTACACGACTGAGTGGAAGGGTTGCAGGAAGAAAGTCCAGTAGTACTGCTTTGTCAATGCCTTCCGGAATATGACAACGGCGGTAGTGGACAAGAAAGGAGTGGTCGCGTC
The DNA here is from genome assembly GCF_037325665.1 of Littorina saxatilis. Lineage (NCBI taxonomy): Eukaryota > Metazoa > Mollusca > Gastropoda > Littorinimorpha > Littorinidae > Littorina > Littorina saxatilis. The sequence continues at coordinate 67,727,203 of NC_090245.1, forward strand.
GACAACTGAAGCTCTTCCTTCTTCGATGGCGAACGCGCTGGCCGCCAGATCAACCTCCTAGCAAGTATAGGAAGCAGTGTTTATGATGGAGACATCTTAAGAGCACAGTCTGTCTCAAATGGGTTGCATAACGATTTAAATCTTCTCACAGAAAAAGCAGTTCTAGCATTATGGAACACACTTACAATAGCATTTAACAGCATTAAATGACACAGTTCGTTTGAATGGCTATTTAGCTTGCGTAAACCACACACAAGATTTCGATACCCTTGAGCCATCGTAGACCCGTGGCACACACTTTCCTTTTTTGCCAAAGAACTTCTGATAGACTTTAGAAGAAACCCTGCCCCTGTCCCTGACCTGATGATTGATGGTGTGACTGTTGAGCGTGTGACTGAATATAAGTATCTTGGCACAGTTATCGATGATAAGCTGTCCTTCAATGCAAACACCACCCTCATACACAAAAAATGTCAGTCACGCATCTACTGCCTTCAGAAACTTAGGAAGTTGAATGTGAACTCTTCTATCCTTCAAACTTTCTACCGCTCTTTCATCGAGTCTGTCATCACTTTTGGTTTTGTGTCCTGGTATGGAGGTCTGAGTGTGAAGAACAGGAATGTCTTAGTGCGAATGGTGAATGTCAGTAGCAAGGTGATTGGCAGGCAGCAAGCAAGTGTGGAGTCCCTGTATGAAAAGCGTGTGGTGAGAAAGAGTAGGCGGATAGCTTTAGATAGGTCCCATGTCCTAGCCCACCTCTATGAACTCCTTCCCTCTGGCCGTAGACTTCGCACGCACAAAGCTAGGACACTCAGGCTGCAAAACAGCTTCATCCCCAAATCCATCACCCTTAGCAACATGTAAACACATCCACATACCCGACTCAGCCCCTCTTCTGCCAGTGCAATCAGTAGTAATGTACATGTATGTTTTGGTTTTATGTACAACCGTATATTTCCTGCGATATATTGTATGTTATGATATTTTGCAATGATGTTTAGCCATAGTTCGTTATACGCGTAGGTGTGCGAGAATATGTAAGCGCAGTGCTTTAAAGATGTCCATGTTATATAGTGCCATATGTTTTATGTAAAATCAATGTCTTGTTTGTATTATTGTTATGTACCACCCCTGAATTTCTCTATGAGATAATAAAGTATTCTTATTCTTATTCTTTTTTCCCCAATTTCGTCGTCAGTTTGTGATTTCAATGCGGCTTGCTGTATCTGCAATAGCACGTAATTGTGTACCTCTGAATCTAAAATGCAACAAACGACTGCGAGTCACACGAACTTATCCTTGTCGGCGGCGGTTAGCTTCAAAGACGCAAGCGATATGCAGAAAGTTCGTCTGTCTGCCTTTGTGAAACACGATCATTACGTGACTTGCTTCCGGCCTCCCGTTTTTATATTTAGTCAAGTTTTGACTAAATATTTTAACATCGAGGGGGAATCGAAACGAGGGTCGTGGTGTATGTGTGTCTGTCTGTGCATGTGTGTGTGTGTGTGTGTGTGTGTGTGTGTGTGTGTGTGTGTGTGTGTGTGTGTGTGTGTGTAGAGCGATTCAGACTAAACTACTAGACCGATCTTTATGAAATTTGACATGAGAGTTCCTGGGTATGAAATCCCCGAACGTTTTTTTCATTTTTTTGATAAATGTCTTTGATGACGTCATATCCGGCTTTTCGTGAAAGTTGAGGCGGCACTGTCACGCCCTCATTTTTCAACCAAATTGGTTGAAATTTCGGTCAAGTAATCTTCGACGAAGCCCGGACTTCGGTATTGCATTTCAGCTTGGTGGCTTAAAAATTAATTAATGACTTTGGTCATTAAAAATCTGAAAATTGTAAAAAAAAATAATAATTTATAAAACGATCCAAATTTACGTTTATCTTATTCTCCATCATTTGCTGATTCCAAAAACATATACATATATTATATTTGGATTAAAAACAAGCTCTGAAAATTAAATATATAAAAATTCTTATCAAAATTAAATTGTCCAAATCAATTTAAAAACACTTTCATCTTATTCCTTGTCGGTTCCTGATTCCAAAAACATATAGATATGATATGTTTGGATTAAAAACACGCTCAGAAAGTTAAAACAAAGAGAGGTACAGAAAAGCGTGCTATCCTTCTTAGCGCAACTACTACCCCGCTCTTCTTGTCAATTTCACTGCCTTTGCCATGAGCGGTGGACTGACGATGCTACGAGTATACGGTCTTGCTGAAAAATGGCAGCTACTTGACTAAATATTGTATTTTCGCCTTACGCGACTTGTTATATTTAGTCAAGTTTTGACTAAATATTTTAACATCGAGGGGGAATCGAAACGAGGGTCGTGGTGTATGTGCGTGTGTGTGTGCGTGTGTGTGTGTGTGCGTGTGTGTGTGTGTGTGTGTGTCTGTGTGTGTGTGTGTAGAGCGATTCAGACTAAACTACTGGACCGATCTTTATGAAATTTGACATGAGAGTTCCTGGGTATGAAATCCCCGGACGTTTTTTTCTTTTTTTTTTGATAAATGTCTTTGATGACGTCATATCCGGCTTTTCGTGAAAGTTGAGGCGGCACTGTCACGCCCTCATTTTTCAACCAAATTGGTTGAAATTTCGGTCAAGTAATCTTCGACGAAGCCCGGACTTCGGTATTGCATTTCAGCTTGGTGGCTTAAAAATTAATTAATGACTTTGGTCATTAAAAATCTGAAAATTGTAAAAAAAAATAATAATTTATAAAACGATCCAAATTTACGTTTATCTTATTCTCCATCATTTGCTGATTCCAAAAACATATAAATATGTTATATTCAGATTAAAAACAAGCTCTGAAAATTAAATATATAAAAATTATTATCAAAATTAAATTGTCCAAATCAATTTAAAAACACTTTCATCTTATTCCTTGTCGGTTCCTGATTCCAAAAACATATAGATATGATATGTTTGGATTAAAAACACGCTCAGAAAGTTAAAACAAAGAGAGGTACAGAAAAGCGTGCTATCCTTCTTAGCGCAACTACTACCCCGCTCTTCTTGTCAATTTCACTGCCTTTGGCATGCCATGAGCGGTGGACTGACGATGCTACGAGTATACGGTCTTGCTGAAAAATGGCATTGCGTTCAGTTTCATTCTGTGAGTTCGACAGCTACTTGACTAAATATTGTATTTTCGCCTTACGCGACTTGTTTTAAACTTTCAAAACCTCGAGTTGTACTGATCTCGTCTTGATGAACAAAAGAAATATTTTATGATTTAAGAATGTTTGTGTTATAAGCTGTCAATTTATTATTTTGATTTTAAAAGTTACTCTTAGCGCCAAAACGAGGCGTCCGATTGTGGGACAGACATAACATAAACATAAATTCTTTGAAAAATGCTCGCTCTTTACGGAGGGCACCTAGGATGTTCTCAAGTGGTGAATGTTTATACGAAAGGGTGTTTGTACTGTGTGTAAAAGCCTGACAGTGTCTGTGACCAGAAACGGAAGGTTTACTGGAGGCTGTGTGTGCCTTTAACAGTTTCATTACAGGCTGTACAAATAGAACTGTCACACTATGCAGAAGATATGAATTAAAACAGCCAATACATATAATAAATACGAGTTGGCGAAGGTTTTGGAACAACTGAAGATACGTCTAAACAGCCAATATATTGACGTAATATCTATTTTCAGTTTCGATTCGAAATTGCAAGCGATTGTGGGTGCACATTTTCGGCTTTTTAGGGGCGCTCTCATTCTTAAACTCCAGATGGAGCGTGTGTAATAAGATAGGAGCACAACAAGATAACCTTACAAATGTGCTCCTAGAAACAAACGATTCATGTGTTTTACCTTTCTCATCAACATCCCTATTGGTCCGTCCCATTGACCGTTATCCAGCTCGATACCCCAGCTGTCGTCCGCAGCGGGCACAAAGAGGTAGCTGAAATGATGAAAATCTTCACTTTTAACCAACCAAGCGCACTCGGTATTCGAACCTCGAACCTTCGACAGTTAATGACGACGTTCTAACACATAGGTTATTGCGCCTGCCTGTTGAGTGATTGACAAATTACCAAGATATTAGTTGAGTCTTAATAAAACGTGTGATCTTGCTTTTATTGCCCACAGAAATGCGTGTCACAGAACGACATTAAGCCTCGAGTGCTTTCGAGGCTGCTGAAACTATACGTTCAGTCTCTAGCATACCTGAAATTCAGACGAACACTTAGTTCATGGAGAATCTCCATTACAAAGCCTTTGTAGGGAAATGGGTCACCTTTGGCAGCTGGCATCATCATCAGATTCGCTGTCTGCAATGGAGAAAATTGCGTTAAAACTGTTTGGTTATTTTAGAGTGTGTGTGAGTGTGATCGGCAGTTACTGAAAATTGCATTGCACAAAACTACTCGTAAACGTCGAATAAGGAATAAATGCAGCAATCTTTTCCCCGAATCCGGATCACAAGAATAGGGTTATGTTTGATTTGAGCAATTACACGTCAACCGTAAGAAACAAGGTCAACGTTTATTTCATGAAAAACCCACTGCGAGAAGAAGAAATTTCCTCTTTTGTTCTGTTTTTTTCATGTGTTGGAGGTGGGAGTTTTTGGCATCTGGCCAAGGGACCGGTAAGTCAGACATTTGAACCGCCCTCTCTTCCCCCCTTCCAATCCCAAACACACACACACACACACACACACACACACACACACACACACACACACACACACACACACGCAGACACACACACACAGACACACACACACACACACACACACACACACACACACACACACACACACACACACACACACACACACACACACAAAAGACGTATATTAATACACATAATACATACATGTAGATTTTTACTACTAATAACTACCACAAACACACCCAAGACTTTAAAAAAAATTATTTATCCTACATACGTGAGAGAGACACCCGTCAGATAATAATCGTTCAAATCACACGCGTGTATATCATGTAAATGAGGTCATGTCAAGCAAGTCTGACAGGGACCTGTTTTTCCACTGCTTATGATGCCAAAGTCACCGAGACAAACGTCATTATAGAAACAAAATTTGCGCTCGCTAATTACCCTCGATGAATCGTTATAACTAACACGTCACGCCACACTTTCAGAGTGACGTTTCTTTGCTTTGACGTAATAGATTGCACGAGGCTTTAGAAGAGATCGAGGTTCCAAAACAAGCGTCTTCAATTTAGCTGCCTCGACTGCAGGACATTTTCAGTAAAATACACGTAAGTACAGTATGTAGGATAAACAGAATACTACATGGCTTGCTGTTTCGTACCAGATTTACACTCGTTGCTTTTTTAAATAGTGAACAGCTCGCTTTCGCTGGCAGTTCAATATTTTTTTTAAAAACTCGTGAAAATCTGGTACGACACAGCAAGCCATGTAGTATTCTCTATTTATTTTTTGTTTTATACCGTTTTGGTGACCACCCTGATAGTCCGCCCGCCAAGACCATAGGAAGGGTTGGGCATGACTTTCTGACGCGTAAGGGAGATGACGTCATGTGGCAGTGATGTCACCAAACTCAGCTCGCTGTCGTCCTTTACTTTATGCAACGTCCACAATGACAATGTGCTTTTCTGCAAACAAGAAGGAATTGAAATAAATACAAAGTAATGCACATTTAATCGCTTGGTATGATCATGAAAACAAATCTGACTGCTAATGTTGTTGTTGTTGTTGTTGTTGTTGTTGTTGTTGTTGTTGTTGTTGTTGTTGTTGTTGTTGTTGTTGTTGTTGTTGTTGTTGCTTCTCTTTGAATTTTTCTCCAGACTGCAGTGGTAATGTTAAGCAGGATTCAAACAAGCATAGATGAAGGGCTCCTAATATAGACCGGCTCCGAATATGGACCACCTCCTGTTCTGACAAACTAACGGCGCTAGAGCGCTCAAAACAACTTCATTCGCTGTATTCACCCTTTCTGGATAACTTGCACATGTCAAAACAGTTGCAGAAACACAAACCTCAAAACCGTTAGGCTTTTTCTCCTTTATTCAGTTTTGGCAGCGTTAACTCTAAATATTTGCCGTCTAAAACGAACTCGTTTCTGTCCACAGCCAAAGATGTTATCGCATCGACATTGCTATTATATGACAGCTAAGACCTTATTTGTTACATTTTAGCAGTGTTGACCCCGAGTTTCTATTGCAAACAAAAAATAATAGCAAAATATCAAAGTATGTGTGTGTCCCCTAATATGGACCACCTTCCACAAACCGAAGAAAATAAAAGCAAAAGGCTATTTTCATTAATTCATTACAAAGCTTGCTGAAAATAACCTATAACTAGCCCCCGAAATTTCAAAAAAAATATATCAAATAGTCTTCTTTTCATGGTAGTTGATAATTTCACTTATTTTCACATTTTTGATAAGCTTCTTTAGTTTCCTGGTGTGCTTCAAATAATGCTCTCATCAACCCGAAACAGATACATCTATAGCATATTTTAATAAGTCTGACTTGCACACTAAGTTGTATCTTGTTATTTTGAAGTAAATGAGGCTTTTAACAGTGGTTCGGGAAGGCCTCTTCACTGGTCCATATTGGGCGCCCTGGCTCCTAATATGACCCTCCACCACGGAATGAGTCGCATGTTACCTTTGCATGATTTTCATATTTTTACATTTTTCTGGAGAGTGTTTTATGCTCTATCCAGTGGTGAAAACCTTTTAGGAAAGAGCGAACAATTTTCGAGTTATAAATAAGCCTTTGACTAAGGTGACCCTTACACTGTTACCACAGTCCCCCCCGGACTTATATTAAGCCTAGCGCAGAACCGCGCGAGGTGACATGCGACTCATTTCGTGGTGGAGGGTCCATTTGTGATTTTGTATTTTATTTAATTTTTGCTGAATATCTATCAAAGCTAACTCACTCTAACTAGGCCTAACGGTTAACCTAAGAGAGAAGGACTACCAAACACAAAATGAAACTTCTTCGCAAGAAAACATGCTAGTTATTAGCATAAAACAACAAGTCGCGTAAGGGGAAATTACTACATTTAATTTTGATCATAATTTTTACATTTTTATTTTTCAGAGCTTGTTTTTAATCCAAATATAACATATTTATATGTTTTTGGAATCAGGAAATGATGTAGAATATGATGAACGTAAATTTGGATCGTTTTATATAAAAAAAAAATTGTATTACAATTTTCAGATTTGTAATGACCAAAGTCATTTATTAATTTTTGAGCCACCAAGCTGAAATGCAATACCGAAGTCCCGCCTTCGTCAAAGATTGCTTTACAAAAATTTCAATCAATTTGATTAAAAAATGAGGGTGTGACAGGGCCGCCTCAACTTTTACAAAAAGCCGGATATGACGTCATCAAAGACATTTATCGAAAAAATAAAAAAAAGTCTGGGGATATCATACCCAGGAACTCTCATGTAAAATTTCATAAAGATCGGTCCAGTAGTTTAGTCTGAATCGCTCTACACACACACACAGACACACACACACACACACACACACACACACACACACACACACACACACACACACACACACACACAGACAGACACACAAACACCACAACATTTTACAATCAAATTGATTGAAATTTTGGCAAAGCAATCTTCGACGAAGGCCGGACTTTGGTATTGCATTTCAGCTTGTAAGCTTAAAAAATTGATTGATGACTTCGGTCATTAAAAATCGGAAAATTGTAATAAAAATCATTTTTTTTAAAAATGATCCAAAATTACGTTCATCTTATTCTTCATCATTTTCTGATTCCAAAAACATATAAATATGTTATATTCGGATTAAAAATAAGCTCTGAAAATTAAAAATATAACAATTATGATTAAAATTAAATTTCCGAAATTGATTTAAAAACAATTTCAACTTATTCCTTGTCGGTTCCTGATTCCAAAAACAGATAGATTAGATATGATATGTTTGGATTAAAAACACGCTCAAAAAGTTAAAACGAAGAGAGGTAAAGAAAAGCGTGCTATGCAGCACAGCGCAACCACTACCGCGCTATACAGGCTCGTTAATTTCACTGCCTTTTGCACGAGCGGCGGACTACGGTCATTGTGAAAAAATGCAGTGCGTTCAGTTTCATTCTGTGAGTTCCACAGCTTGACTAAATGTAGTAATTTCGCCTTACGCGACTTGTTTTTGCATTGTTATTGCTACGATCGTGTAAATGGAGGGGGGGGGGAGGGGGGGTCATTACTTTTGTAACATAAGGCCTAGTTTCAATTACTTTAAACTAATTTTGGAATTCTGCTACATGGGGAATAGGATCCCGTTTCAGGTGAGCACATGTTTATCCAGAACTACTGTACCTTTGCAATAACAACGACAGCAACATTTTCAAAAGCGTGGAAGACTCTGAGACTTGGCTGCATGTCGTCATCTTCAATAACTGTCAGCCATTCCGAGAAAAAAAGGATGTTGCCCTGGTTGGTCCTCTCTGCACACTCTGCCGCCTTTCAGCACAAACAGAGTGATAACCTCTATGATGTAATGAACAATGCCTTTATTTTTAACAGTTACAACGGTGAGTGTCAGAGATAGAGAGGAGGCAGAGACAATGTGAGAGAGAGAGAGAGAGAGAGAGAGAGAGAGAGAGAGAGAGAGAGAGAGAGAGAGAGAGAGAGAGTGTGTGAGAGAGAGAGAGAGATTGAGAGAGAGAGAGAGAGAGAGAGAGAGAGAGAGAGAGAAAGAGAGAGAAAGAGAGAGAGTGTACGTGTGTTCGATAGATGAGGTTTTAATTGACTGTATCTTACAGAAAGAAGCGTTTACTAACATTCAGATAATAAAGTTGTATTGAATTGAATTGAATTGAAATTTAAAATCATTATGCAAAAACTGTAGCATATATTTTATTTGTTTATCCTTCGCGCAAATATCTTATTAAGCTACTCATCAAAGAAACTCGGCAGATACACGTGCGTGTCAAAACTAATCGTACTCTTTGTGTATTATATGCAAGCTTCCTGAACACTGTTCTAAAGGGTACACTATATGCTAGCTTGCGAACTGGCACATTCAACGCGTGTAATACGATAAGAATAGGTGGGAATTTACCTGATTGAAGACGTTCTGGATGAACTCAAAACTACCCACCACCACATAGCCTCCTTGGATATCTTTCCCGCAGTGATTAACAATTGTAATGGCGGAAACATTCTTGATTAATATCATGGTGGGAATGATCAGTGCATGTAACTGGTCGGTAACATCTACCAATGCACCTGAAACGAACAGACAAAATAATTAATCATGCAGCCCAGTAATGGTTTCAATAACACATGTTGCAATGTGTCAGAAACAAACTAAAGAATAAACCTTAAATCTTGTCATGATGTAGCCTGAAGATTTTTTTCAATGAACAGTCAGAGATCTAAATCATGTTATCCTACATACGTGAGAGAGACACCCGTGAGATAATAATTGTTCAAATCACACGTGTGTATATCATGTAAATGAGGTCATGTCAAGCAAGTCTGGCAGGGACCTGTTTTTCCACTGCTTATGATGCCAAAGTCACCGAGACAAACGTCATTATAGAAACAAAAATTGCGCTCGCTAATTAACCTCGATGAATCTTTAGAACTAACACGTCACGCCACACTTTCAGAGTGACGTTTCTTTGCTTTGACGTAATAGATTGCACGAGGCTTTAGAAGAGATGGAGGTTCCAAAACAAGCGTCTTCAATGTAGCTGCCTCGACTGCAAGACATTTTCAGTCAAATACACATAAGTACAGTATGTAGGATAAACAGAATACTACATGGTTTGCTGTGTCGTACCAGATTTACACTCGTTGCTTTTTCAAATAGTGAACAGCTCGCTTTCGCTCGCAGTTCAATATTTAAAAAAACAAATCGTGTAAATCTGGTACGACACAGCAAGCCATGTAGTATTCTCTATAACAATTCGCGTCAAGCGATATCAAAATAATGTGTCGGCCTAAACATTGACACTGAACTGAAAAGTCTTTAACGAGACTTGCTCACCGAATCTGTTTACCGAGACAGATACCGCAACACGGTGGCCTAGTGGTAAGGCGTCTGCCCAGTGAGCGGGAGGTCGTGGGTTCGAACCCCGGCCGGGTCATACCTAAGACTTTAAAATTGGCAATCTAGTGGCTGCTCCGCCTGGCGTCTGGCATTATGGGGTTAGTGCTAGGACTGGTTGGTCCGGTGTCAGAATAATGTGACTGGGTGAGACATGAAGCCTATGCTGCGACTTCTGTCTTGTGTGTGGCGCACGTTAAATGTCAAAGCAGCACCGCCCTGATATCACCCTTCGTGGTGGACTGAGCGATAAGCAAACAAACAAACAAACCGAGACAGATCACAGCCGACCTAAATTGAATAAAAACGGATTTACGTTATTTCGAGCATAATATCAATTCAAAAAGAACGTCTTTGTGTCATATTTGTGCATAGGTTTAAATTCTGAAAAAAAGACGAAGGCGATGGAAGCTCAGTATTGTGTCTTTTGTTGCAATTTCGATTTCAAGCAAATTTTGATTCACAACTTAATTAACAATGTTAGACTTTCAAGTTAAAATGCAATCACACAATCGGGGCCGGGTCAAAGACTATTTAACAAACAGTTCAAATTTTTTCAATGCGTTTGCCACAGTGCCGCCTCACAAAGTCGGATTTGACGTCTCCATAGATAATTATCCAAAGACAAACGAGAAAAACCTCTAGGAGTGTAATCTGGAAAAAAGACATGTTAAGTTTCATGACCATCTGTTCAGCAGGTTTCTAGGAACCGCTCTACACACACACACACACGCACACACATACACACACACACACACACACACATACACACACACACACACACACACCCACACACCCACACACACACACACACACCTCTTTTCAATTCCCAGTCTTCCGAAATACAGTTTGTGAAAAATGTATTACATGTAAAAAAAGGATAAGCCTTTTTATTATGTTGGCCAAAGCCGTTTTCCATCAGCGATCGTAGAGATCAAAATGTCTTGACTCATCATTTCTTGTCATGAAGGTCCAAAGCAATTGTCATCAGCGCAATGACCATTCCATATCAATACAGAGGATAAAACTATGTGCGTAGACCCCAACAGTAACAGATCTTATATACAAGCAATGAGATACCTACCGGACACATCGTCAAACAGAAGCGTGACCGATGACCACTGTAACGTCACTACCAGGTGAACAATCACATCCCCTGAAAAACGGAGGCGATGATGATATTACTTAACTCAGAACAATTATTTTCCGCAAGTGAACTAATCTAATGTCGTTGCATTATTGTTTGTTTTCTAATATTAAATATTCACAATTTCAAACTCAAGTCAAACGATTTTCCTTTCCAACGACACTAAAAAGTAAAATCAGACTACCGAAACATTTAGTTCGGGAAATAGTTCCGTTGCATTAATTATCTTTTGATATCAAACTCAGGTCAATACGTTTTCCTTTTCAACTTCAGAGAAAAACAAGAAAATGTTCAACATTTCCAAATGAAAATGGAAATCATATAATGCACCATTGGATGTTGAACAAATTTAATTTTCGATTTTGTTTATTGCTCATAAAGTTCAGAAGGGAATCATGACATTTGAATACTTTCCTTCCCCCGTGACGACCATGCATGTACCCTATCATCACAGATCTGTCCAAGGTTTTTGTTTTTGTTTTTGTTTGTAAACCAAATATCTCTCCACATAGACCAATACCAACATTTCAAGCCTGGCCGTTTTCTGTGCAGAGGGAGATTTGTCTTTTTTTAATCTAATATTTAAAGGCACAGTAAGCCTCCCGTAAACCATCACAGATACTGTCAGGCTTTTACACACAGTACAAACACCCTTCCATTTGAACGCTCACCAAACGGGAACATCCTAGGTGCCCTACGTAAAGAGCGAGCAATTTTCAAAGAATTAAATTTTTCGGATTGTCTCCATCACAATCGGACCGTGGTGCGTTTTGACGCGAGACCTGACTTTTAAAATATAAATAATAAATTGACAGCTTGTTACACAAACATTCTTAAATCATAAAAGAATTATTTTTTCATCAAGACAAGATCAGTACAATTCGAAGTTTTGAAAGTTTGAAAAAAGAAAAGCCCGGAAGCAGGGTCACGCAAGGTCGTGGTTCTCGTAGCAGACGACGGTTTATGTCTATCGCCAGTTCCTCTGAACAGTCAAAAGCCACCGCTAGAGTTCTTGTGAACCACAGCCGTTTGTTTCGTGCACAGTCAGAGGTACATAATAACGTGCTATTGCAGATAAGCTCACAGCGAGCCGCATTCAAATTACAAACTGACGACTGCATTGTGAAAAGGGGAAACTGGATCACACGGGTTCACGATGGCTCAGGGGTAAGATAAACCACGCAAAAATAAATTCTTTGAAAATTGCTCGCTCTTTACAGAGGGCACCTAGGATGTTCTCAAGCGGTGAGTGTTTAAATGAAAGGGTGTTTGTACTGTGTGTAAAAGCCTGACAGTATCTGTGATGGTTTACGGGAGGCTTACTGTGCCTTTAACTGCGATCTGTGAAACTAATTCATCCAAAATATCTCACACAGCACACGAAGCAACCAGGCTTTTAATTTTGGGCATGCGTGTCCAACTGGGGTGACAGCCCCATCACTCTCTTCACGCGTACAAACCTGGACAGACGTGGCTTATTCTCCAGAGCTGGGTACCATTTTGCGACATGCATTTTCAGTCTTTTAAGTAATTGTAACGTTTATCAAATGAAAACTATAGCATGTTTTCTCGTTACTTTGTTCATGAATCCCGACATTCAACTATACGTTTTTGTCTTTTGTTTATCTTAGTATTTAAATCTATGTCACATTCTCTGGTTTCCATGTGACGCGGGTGATGTATTTTGAAATGTTACTCTGAGTAGACAATCAAAATGTGCAAGTATTTCTAATTCGTTCTCTGCAGGCTAAGAATGTATTTGGAACTTGTCTTTAGTAGTGAAATCAGTGTGTTTGGTTAAATTGTCTCAGCTAAATAAAGACATATCACCATCGTAACATGGTTTCCACTGGTACACAGTTCTGGAGAACAATCCATATGTGGCGATGAGCATGATCGTTAACACGGAAAGAGAAGCACCTTCACACTGCGTGCTGGAAAACCGATCCAAAAGGATCGACTTGTTCTTTTGTGGTTGCTCACCTAACTGGTCCACAGAAGTTTGAGATTGTGCCAGACGGCATTTTCTGTCAGCAGCGTGGCACATTGCCAGGAGTGCCACCAGGATTGCCAGTTTTGTGCTCATTCCTGACATCGTGTTGCTTCTTCACAGCCCAGTGGTCCTACGACAATATTCGATGAACCAAGATGTTTTGTATGAGGCAGTTCAGTGGTCCTACGACAATATTCGATGAACCAAGATGTTTTGTATGAGGCCAGTGGTCCCACGACAATATTCGATGAACCAAGATGTTTTGTATGAGGCAGTTCAGTGGTCCCACGACAATATTCGATGAACCAAGATGTTTTGTATGAGGCAGTTCAGTGGTCCCACGACAATATTCGATGAACCAAGATGTTTTGTATGAGGCAGTTCAGTGGTCCCACGACAATATTCGATGAACCAAGATGTTTTGTATGAGGCAGTTCAGTGGTCCCACGACAATATTCGATGAACCAAGATGTTTTGTATGAGGCAGTGCAGTGGTCCCACGACAATATTCGATGAACCAAGATGTTTTGTATGAGGCAGTTCAGTGGTCATACGACAATATTCGATGAACCAAGATATGTTTTGTATGAGGCAGTTCAGTGGTCCCACGACAATATTCGATGAACCAAGATGTTTTGTATGAGGCAGTTCAGTGGTCCCACGACAATATTCGATGAACCAAGATGTTTTGTCTGAGGCAGTGCAGTGGTCCTACGACAATATTCGATGAACCAAGATGTTTTTTATGAGGCAGTGCAGTGGTCCCACGACAATATTCGATGAACCAAGATGTTTTGTATGAGGCAGTTCAGTGGTCATACGACAATATTCGATGAACCAAGATATGTTTTGTATGAGGCAGTTCAGTGGTTCTACGACAATATTCGATGAACCAAGATGTTTTGTCTGAGGCAGTTCATGGCATTCATGAGTCGGCATTTAAATCATAAGATCTAATAACCACATATTTGTTTAGTTATTTTGTTGGGTGGTTTTTTTCTGGAAGTTTTTTCGTTCTTTATCATGCACGAGTCTGCATTTGATGCTGCCTTTCTTCCCACCAGAGTGAGCTTACATGGTAATTTCATTTTGTTACATTTAGTCAAGTTTTGAATAAATGTTTTAACATAGAGGGGGAATCGAGACGAGGGTCGTGGTGTATGTATGTGTGTGTGTGTATGTGTGTGTGTGTGTGTGTGTGTGTGTGTGTGTGTGTGTGTGTGTGTGTGTGTCTGTGTCTGTGTGTGTGTCTGTGTGTGTGTATGTGTGTAGAGCGATTCAGAGTAAACTACTGGACCGATCTTTATGAAATTTTACATGAGAGTTCCTGGGTATGATATCCCCAGACGTTTTTTTAATTTTTTCGATACATGCCTGATGACGTCATATCCGGCTTTTTGTAAAAATTGAGGCGGCACTGTCACACCTTCATTTTTCCATCAAATTGATTGAAATTTTGGCAAAGCAATGTTCGACGAAGGCCGGACTTCGGTATTGCATTTCAGCTTGTAGGCTTAAAAATTGATTAATGACTTTGGTCATTAAAAATCGGAAAATTGTAATAAAAACTATTTTTTTTATAAAATGATCCAAAATTACGTTCATCTTATTCTTCATCATTTTCTGATTCCAAAAACATATAAATATGTTATATTTGGATTAAAAACAAGTTCTGAAAATTAAAAATATAAAAATTATGACTAAAATTACATTTCCGAACTCGTTTTAAAAACAATTTCATCTTATTCCTTGTCGGTTCCTGATTCCAAAAACATAGAGATATGATATGTATGGATTAAAAACACGCGCAGAAAGTTAAAACGAAGAGAGGTACAGTAACGCGTGCTATGCAGCACAGAGCAACCGCTACCGCGCTAAACAGGCTCGTCACTTTCACTGCCTTTTGCACTGGCGGCGGACTACGGTCATTGTGAACAAATGCAGTGCGTTCAGTTTCATTCTGTGAGTTCCACAGCTTGACTAAATGTAGTAATTTCGCCTTACGCGACTTGTTTAATCTGACGTCAAACTGTCCGCGGAAATGGACAAGCGTCTGCTTTGAAGGAGCCGGTCAGGTAGCTATGTCAAGTAAAAACAGCCCATTCGAGGCATGTATAGCTGAACGACACCGGTGTCAACGCGCAAAATCAATTTAGAAACAAATTCCCACTCCACACGATACGAAGTCATGGTGTTAAGGTGTTATATGTATCAAAGTGGAAAGATGCTCGTCTCCCATAAAAACAAAACACCTGGACGGATCTTGGAGGTTTAACGTCATAGTTTTTCACGAGAAGAAACCTAAGATGTGTTTTGCCAAGTGTGTATGTGTAATGAGTAACTACCCTCGACGCTGGAATCCCGCATCAACTGTAAACATCGCTATCCACTGAGAGCGTGGATCCAGTATATTTGCTATTTCCTTCATCGCTTGATGCCGCATGAAGTCTTTACCACGCGTTTCCCTTGACCTTCGTAGTGATGGAATTGCCTCCGACGACTCGATGGGAAAGATTTTCGCTGACACATAGTTGAAAAGGGTGACATCGGCTGACGCCATTCGATTGTCGCCTCACGGTTGACGCCTTACGGTTATAATCGATTTATAAAGAAAAAATATCAGTTCCGTATGTGGATCTCACGACGTCCAACGTTTCGTGCAAAAATCTGTCGACTTTGGATAGGAATCGTGTCCGATTTGGATTTGCATAAACACATAGAAATGAATGTAGCTGTTGAAAAAAAAAATCTTCACCTCTTGAGATGGATTTAATTCGAATGCGCACACGTGAAAACACAGCTTAATTCAGATTGAATCAAAGAAACGAATTAGATGTACGTCTCGTGCAATACCCACGTGACCTTTATACACTTAATCACATATCATACCAACACATGCGCAGCCTGTCGGTGAGCTTGCGAGTAACGTCAACCAAGCAACGTCGGTAACCTGGTTACAGCCTGTTAATCACCTTATTTTAAACAAAGTTTGATTAAATAGTTATTGTCTTAATATCTGGCAGAGAGTCATACACACATAACACACATTTCTATTCCGGTTGCACGTGCTTTCTGTCGGCTGTGACGATTTATACCGCTATGAAGGCAGCGACAGGTCTAGAATTGCAC
>NC_090245.1:67748540-67886040 GCF_037325665.1 Littorina saxatilis
TCGAGCCTAATTCTGGAATTTTCTAGACTTCTACACCGAAGAATCGTTGAAAATGTCTTAAAACCAAAACCTAACTGTTGCTGTTGTTCCTGCTGCTGTTTTTCAATTGCTGCTGTGGTGATGGTGCTGCTGTTCAAGTGTTTTGCTTTTGCTGATTTTGTGCGTGTAGTTGATGCTGATGCTGTTCTTGTAATTGTTGTTATTGCTTCTGTTAGTGGTTTTGATGTTGTTGTTGTTGCTGTTGTTGATGATGCTATTTTTGTTGTTGTTTTTGTAGCTCAGGTACTTGCTGCTAGTCTTCTAGCTGTTCTTTTTCTTGGTGCTGTTGTCGTTGTTGTTGTTGTTGTTGTTGTTCTTGTTCTTGTTCTTGGTGTTGTTTTTGACGTAGTTGCTGTTGTTGTTGTTCTTCTTCTTCTTGTTGTTGTTGAGGTTGTTTTTGTTGAGGTTGTTGCTGTTGCTTCTGCTGGTGTTCTTTCTCTTGGTGCAGTTGTGGTTTTGCTGCTCTGCTGTTCCAGTTGTGTTGTTGTTGCTAACTTTGTGATTTTGTTGATGCTGATGCTATTTAAGTGATTGTTATTATTGCTGTTGCTATTGATGCTGATGTTGGTGTTGTTGCAGTTTGGAGAAACACTGGAGCAGATCCTGGAGCAGACACTGGAGGAGACACTGGAGGAGACACTGGAGGAGATACATAGGAAGAGACAAATTGGAGGAGACACACCGTCCGTCCGTCCGTCCGCCCGCGCGTCCGTGTGGCTAGCCTTCCGTCCGCGCGTCCGTCCCCGCGTCCGTCCGCGCGTCCGCCCAGGAGACACGCTGGAGCAACCATTGGAGCAGACATTGGAACAGACACGGGAGGAGACGTTGGAGCAGACACTGCAGGGGACACTGCTCGTTTTTACAGATACACTAACAATCTCTGTTTCTCTGTCCCTCACAATATTGCTTCTGCTGCTGTTGTTGCTGATGCTGTTGTTGTTGTTGTTGTTGTTGTTGTTGTTGTTGTTGTTGTTGTTGTTGTTGTTGTTGGCGTTGTTGTTGATGTTGATGTTGATGTTGTTTTTGTTGTTAGTGTTGGTGTTGTTTTTTGTTGAGGTTGTTGCTGTTGCTTCTGCAGGTGTTCTTTCTCTTGGTGCGGTTGTGGTTTTGCTGCTGCTGCTCTGCATTTGCAGTGGTGTTGTTGTTGCTAACTTTGTGATTGTTGTTGATGCTGATGCTATTTTGGTGATTGTTATTGTTGCTGTTGCTATTGATGCTGATGTTGGTGTTGTTGCAGTTTGGAGAAACACTGGAGCAGACCTTGGAGGAGACACTGGAGGAGACACTGGAGGAGATACATTGGAGGAGACAAATTGGAGGAGACACACCGTCCGTCCGTCCGTCCGCCCGCTCGTCCGTGAGGCTAGCTATCCGTCCGCGCGTCCGTCCCCGCGTCCGTCCGCGCGTCCGCCCAGGAGACACGCTGGAGCAGACATTGGAGCAGACATTGGAACAGACACGGGAGGAGACGTTGGAGCAGACACTGCAGGGGACACTGCTCGTTTTTACAGATACACTAACAATCTCTGTTTCTCTGTCCCTCACAGACACTGGAGCAGACATCGATGCAGACACTGGAGCAGACATTGGAGGAGACTCTGGAGCAGACATTGGAGCAGACATTGGAGGAGACTCTGGAGCAGACAATGGAACAGACACTGGAGGAGACTCTGGGGCAGACATTGGAGCAGACATTGGAACAGACACGGGAGGAGACGTTGGAGCAGACACTGCAGGGGACACTGCTCGTTTTCACAGATACACTAACAATCTCTCTTTCTCTGTCCCTCACAGACACTGGAACAGACATCGATGCAGACATTGGAGCAGACATTGGAGGAGACTCTGGAGCAGACATTGGAACAGACACTGTAGGAGACACTGGAGCAGACAATGCAGGAGACATTGGAGCAGACGCTGGAGGAGACATTGGCGCCGACACTAAAGCTAGCACACTGGAGGAGTTGTAAGTTTTTGCAGTTTCTGTTATCTTAATAGTTGTTCTTGTTGTCAATGTTAATGATAATGTTAATGTTAATGTTAATGTTGTTGTTGTGGTTGTTGTTGTTGTTGTTCTTAATGTTAATATTGCTTCTGCTGCTGTTGTTGCTGATGCTGTTATTGTAGTTGTTGTTGTTGTTGTTGGCGTTGTTGTTGATGTTGTTGTTGATGTCGATGTTGTTTTTGTTGTTGGTGTTGGTGTTGTTTTTGTTGAGGTTGTTGCTGTTGCTTCTGCAGGTGTTCTTTCTCTTGGTGCGGTTGTGGTTTTGCTGCTGCTGCTCTGCATTTGCAGTGGTGTTGTTGTTGCTAACTTTGTGATTGTTGTTGATGCTGATGCTATTTTGGTGATTGTTATTGTTGCTGTTGCTATTGATGCTGATGTTGGTGTTGTTGCAGTTTGGAGAAACACTGGAGCAGACCTTGGAGGAGACACTGGAGGAGACACTGGAGGAGATACATTGGAGGAGACAAATTGGAGGAGACACACCGTCCGTCCGTCCGCCCGCTCGTCCGTGAGGCTAGCCATCCGTCCGCGCGTCCGTCCCCGCGTCCGTCCGCGCGTCCGCCCAGGAGACACGCTGGGGCAGACATTGGAGCAGACATTGGAACAGACACGGGAGGAGACGTTGGAGCAGACACTGCAGGGGACACTGCTCGTTTTTACAGATACACTAACAATCTCTCTTTCTCTGTCCCTCACAGACACTGGAGCAGACATCGATGCAGACACTGGAGCAGACATTGGAGGAGACTCTGGAGCAGACATTGGAGCAGACATTGGAGGAGACTCTGGAGCAGACAATGGAACAGACACTGGAGGAGACTCTGGGGCAGACATTGGAGCAGACATTGGAACAGACACGGGAGGAGACGTTGGAGCAGACACTGCAGGGGACACTGCTCGTTTTCACAGATACACTAACAATCTCTCTTTCTCTGTCCCTCACAGACACTGGAGCAGACATCGATGCAGACATTGGAGCAGACATTGGAGGAGACTCTGGAGCAGACATTGGAACAGACACTGTAGCAGACATTGGAGCAGACAATGCAGGTGACATTGGAGCAGACGCTGGAGGAGACATTGGCGCCGACACTAAAGCTAGCACACTGGAGGAGTTGTAAGTTTTTGCAGTTTTTGTTATCTTAATAGTTGTTGTTGTTGTTGTTGTTGTTGTTGTTGTTGTTGTTGTTGTTGTTGTTGTTGTTAATGTTAATATTGCTTCTGCTGCTGCTGTTATTTTTGTTGTTGTTGTTGTTGTTGTTGTTGGCGTTTTTGTTGATGTTGATGTTGTTTTTGTTGTTGGTGTTGGTGTTGTTTTTGTTGAGGTTGTAAGTTTTTGCAGTTTCTGTTCTTGTTCTTGTTGTCAATGTTATGCTAATGTAAATGTTGTTGTTGTTAATATTGCTGTTATTGTAGTTGCTGCTGTTGTTGCTGTTGCTGTTATTGTAGTTGTTAATGTTGTTGTATTTGTTGTTGTTGTTGGCGTTGTTGTTGATGTTGATGTTAATGTTGATGTTGATGTTGTTTTTGTTGTTGGTGTTGGTGTTGTTTTTGTTGAGGTTGTTGCTGTTGCTTCTGCAGGTGTTCTTTCTCTTGGTGCGGTTGTGGTTTTGCTGCTGCTGCTCTGCATTTGCAGTGGTGTTGTTGTTGCTAACTTTGTGATTGTTGTTGATGCTGATGCTATTTTGGTGATTGTTATTGTTGCTGTTGCTATTGATGCTGATGTTGGTGTTGTTGCAGTTTGGAGAAACACTGGAGCAGACCTTGGAGGAGACACTGGAGGAGACACTGGAGGAGATACATTGGAGGAGACAAATTGGAGGAGACACACCGTCCGTTCGTCCGCCCGCTCGTCCGTGAGGCTAGCCATCCGTCCGCGCGTCCGTCCCCGCGTCCGTCCGCGCGTCCGCCCAGGAGACACGCTGGAGCAGACATTGGAGCAGACATTGGAACAGACACGGGAGGAGACGTTGGAGCAGACACTGCAGGGGACACTGCTCGTTTTTACAGATACACTAACAATCTCTCTTTCTCTGTCCCTCACAGACACTGGAGCAGACATCGATGCAGACACTGGAGCAGACATTGGAGGAGACTCTGGAGCAGACATTGGAGCAGACATTGGAGGAGACTCTGGAGCAGACAATGGAACAGACACTGGAGGAGACTCTGGGGCAGACATTGGAGCAGACATTGGAACAGACACGGGAGGAGACGTTGGAGCAGACACTGCAGGGGACACTGCTCGTTTTCACAGATACACTAACAATCTCTCTTTCTCTGTCCCTCACAGACACTGGAGCAGACATCGATGCAGACATTGGAGCAGACATTGGAACAGACACTGTAGGAGACATTGGAGCAGACAATGCAGGAGACATTGGAGCAGACGCTGGAGGAGACATTGGCGCCGACACTAAAGCTAGCACACTGGAGGAGTTGTAAGTTTTTGCAGTTTCTGTTATCTTAATAGTTGTTCTTGTTGTCAATGTTAATGATAATGTTGTTGTTGTTGTTGTTAATGTTAATATTGCTTCTGCTGTTATTGTAGTTGTTGTTGTGGTTGGCGTTTTTGTTGATGTTGATGTTGTTTTTGTTGTTGGTGTTGTTTTTGGCTCACGAAGTGTAGCCTATGCGATCGTAACTTTGTCTGTCTGTGCGTTTGTGCGTGTGTGTGTGCGTGTGTGTGTGTGTGTGTGTGTGTTTGTGCGTGTGTATGTCTGTGGTAGAAACTTTAACATTTCCGAGTCTATGTGTGAGTGGTTATCCAAGACTATGGATAAAGCTCGCATAAGATTACGTCACGGTCAAAAGTGTTTGACGTCAATTAATGCATCATGACGGCATGCCTCCCTGTAGTCTTTCTCTCTCGCGTGGTGTGTGTGGTCTCGGTCATTGTTATTTTGAGCGGGCCGAGACTATTTGGCAGTCGTGTCCCTGTAAGTAGGCTACATGCAGACAGACAGATCTAGATCTAGTGTCTCTCTTTCTTGCACAGTGTCACCTAAGCTTACTGTGTGTGTGGGTGTGTATGTGTGACGGAGTGATTGAGTTTGTGTTACTGTTTGTCTATTTCTTACGTGAGCCTTGAAGGCTTCGCCTCTTGTTGTTAAGGTTGTAAGTTTTTGCAGTTTCTGTTCTTGTTCTTGTTGTCAATGTTAATGCTAATGTTAATGTTGTTGTTGTTAATATTGCTGTTATTGTAGTTGCTGCTGTTGTTGCTGTTGCTGTTATTGTAGTTGTTAATGTTGTTGTATTTGTTGTTGTTGTTTGCGTTGTTGTTGATGTTAATGCTGATGTTGATGTTGTTTTTGTTGTTGGTGTTGGTGTTGTTTTTGTTGAGGTTGTTGCTGTTGCTTCTGCAGGTGTTCTTTCTCTTGGTGCGGTTGTGGTTTTGCTGCTGCTGCTCTGCTATTGATGCTGATGTTGGTGTTGTTGCAGTTTGGAGAAACACTGGAGCAGACCTTGGAGGAGACACTGGAGGAGACACTGGAGGAGATACATTGGAGGAGACAAATTGGAGGAGACACACCGTCCGTCCGTCCGCCCGCTCGTCCGTGAGGCTAGCCATCCGTCCGCGCGTCCGTCCCCGCGTCCGTCCGCGCGTCCGCCCAGGAGACACGCTGGGGCAGACATTGGAGCAGACATTGGAACAGACACGGGAGGAGACGTTGGAGCAGACACTGCAGGGGACACTGCTCGTTTTTACAGATACACTAACAATCTCTCTTTCTCTGTCCCTCACAGACACTGGAGCAGACATCGATGCAGACACTGGAGCAGACATTGGAGGAGACTCTGGAGCAGACATTGGAGCAGACATTGGAGGAGACTCTGGAGCAGACAATGGAACAGACACTGGAGGAGACTCTGGGGCAGACATTGGAGCAGACATTGGAACAGACACGGGAGGAGACGTTGGAGCAGACACTGCAGGGGACACTGCTCGTTTTCACAGATACACTAACAATCTCTCTTTCTCTGTCCCTCACAGACACTGGAGCAGACATCGATGCAGACATTGGAGCAGACATTGGAGGAGACTCTGGAGCAGACATTGGAACAGACACTGTAGCAGACATTGGAGCAGACAATGCAGGTGACATTGGAGCAGACGCTGGAGGAGACATTGGCGCCGACACTAAAGCTAGCACACTGGAGGAGTTGTAAGTTTTTGCAGTTTTTGTTATCTTAATAGTTGTTGTTGTTGTTGTTGTTGTTGTTGTTGTTGTTGTTGTTGTTGTTGTTGTTAATATTGCTTCTGCTGCTGCTGTTATTTTTGTTGTTGTTGTTGTTGTTGTTGTTGGCGTTTTTGTTGATGTTGATGTTGTTTTTGTTGTTGGTGTTGGTGTTGTTTTTGTTGAGGTTGTAAGTTTTTGCAGTTTCTGTTCTTGTTCTTGTTGTCAATGTTATGCTAATGTAAATGTTGTTGTTGTTAATATTGCTGTTATTGTAGTTGCTGCTGTTGTTGCTGTTGCTGTTATTGTAGTTGTTAATGTTGTTGTATTTGTTGTTGTTGTTGGCGTTGTTGTTGATGTTGATGTTAATGTTGATGTTGATGTTGTTTTTGTTGTTGGTGTTGGTGTTGTTTTTGTTGAGGTTGTTGCTGTTGCTTCTGCAGGTGTTCTTTCTCTTGGTGCGGTTGTGGTTTTGCTGCTGCTGCTCTGCATTTGCAGTGGTGTTGTTGTTGCTAACTTTGTGATTGTTGTTGATGCTGATGCTATTTTGGTGATTGTTATTGTTGCTGTTGCTATTGATGCTGATGTTGGTGTTGTTGCAGTTTGGAGAAACACTGGAGCAGACCTTGGAGGAGACACTGGAGGAGACACTGGAGGAGATACATTGGAGGAGACAAATTGGAGGAGACACACCGTCCGTTCGTCCGCCCGCTCGTCCGTGAGGCTAGCCATCCGTCCGCGCGTCCGTCCCCGCGTCCGTCCGCGCGTCCGCCCAGGAGACACGCTGGAGCAGACATTGGAGCAGACATTGGAACAGACACGGGAGGAGACGTTGGAGCAGACACTGCAGGGGACACTGCTCGTTTTTACAGATACACTAACAATCTCTCTTTCTCTGTCCCTCACAGACACTGGAGCAGACATCGATGCAGACACTGGAGCAGACATTGGAGGAGACTCTGGAGCAGACATTGGAGCAGACATTGGAGGAGACTCTGGAGCAGACAATGGAACAGACACTGGAGGAGACTCTGGGGCAGACATTGGAGCAGACATTGGAACAGACACGGGAGGAGACGTTGGAGCAGACACTGCAGGGGACACTGCTCGTTTTCACAGATACACTAACAATCTCTCTTTCTCTGTCCCTCACAGACACTGGAGCAGACATCGATGCAGACATTGGAGCAGACATTGGAACAGACACTGTAGGAGACATTGGAGCAGACAATGCAGGAGACATTGGAGCAGACGCTGGAGGAGACATTGGCGCCGACACTAAAGCTAGCACACTGGAGGAGTTGTAAGTTTTTGCAGTTTCTGTTATCTTAATAGTTGTTCTTGTTGTCAATGTTAATGATAATGTTGTTGTTGTTGTTGTTAATGTTAATATTGCTTCTGCTGTTATTGTAGTTGTTGTTGTGGTTGGCGTTTTTGTTGATGTTGATGTTGTTTTTGTTGTTGGTGTTGTTTTTGGCTCACGAAGTGTAGCCTATGCGATCGTAACTTTGTCTGTCTGTGCGTTTGTGCGTGTGTGTGTGCGTGTGTGTGTGTGTGTGTGTGTTTGTGCGTGTGTATGTCTGTGGTAGAAACTTTAACATTTCCGAGTCTATGTGTGAGTGGTTATGAGTCATTCTCCAAAGCTGGTGAATTCTTAGGTCGGTCACTTAAAACGACATTTTTACAGAAGCAAATGTGGTTAGACCTTTCCCCCTGTTTATGTGGATACAGATATGTTTGAAGAAGCACCCACAGCAAAATGAATGAACATATTTGTATTTTGATATTTAATATAGTGTAATAATGTTAGTAAATCAACAAAAATGGCGTCAGAAAAATGGGAACAGGCTCGGTACATATATTGGAAGCTACGGTCCATTGACACGATAAATTCATTATGCATGATTTGTTGAAAAGTCACTTTGTGAAACGATAAAGGTTCATTCCTGTGCAATTGTTGTTATTTTCTTTGTGTTTGAGACTCCCAAAAATGAAGTTGAAAACAGCCTTTCGTACGCATCGCATGTTGTCACGCTCACTTAGATTTTTTCGACCTCTGTAACCAAACGAATTTCTTTATAATCACTATTTTTTGTACGATCAAGTCAACAAGTGCAGCTTGAAGATGCAGAAAATGCATTCATTCAACCGAGGACACACTTTGGACGAATTTGATGTCTCAGAGAGTGTTTTGTGTCACACGTGATGGCTTCGTAACGGCCGTTTTCATTATAAGCTAGCATCAATTCAACTGAATGAAAACATAATTTTTTATGTTTGCACCTTTGTTAATCACCTAGCCATGCAGATGCGTGACGTTTTTTTCACAATTTGTCGTGAATAATGACGTAATTCATGAAAAAAGAAGGTGTAGTTGACATTTTGGACGGCTGCGTTCGTAACGCCCTCTGCTACCGGCGAGATGCAGACCCCGATTGCTTGAGCACCTGGGAATCTTGCATGACAAGGTTGGTATTATTTTGTTGCTCATTCATTTATAAGCATGTTTGTAAAAAAAAAAAAAATTAAAACCACGCAAGTGTGAATTCCATGAAGTTCTTCAGCCCCACCGGGTTTCGCTTGTCAGTCCTGTAATCTCATGAAGTGAGCGTAACGGCATCTTCGGAATCTTGCGATTTAAAATAAAACCTTTTCTTAAAACAAAGGTGTATGGTCACGTAGATTGCTCACTTATGACATTGTATTGCATTCTCAAAAGCGAATATTATGAATTTGATACTTTATCCAGTGACCAAGTTTTGTGCGCACCAGTGACAACAATTAGACGTGTTGTGAATGATGTCTCCGGTAGAAGGCTAATTATCCCCCGGAAAATTCCCCCTTGTACATCTGCCCTCTGAACAATTGCCCCTATGACAATTGCCCCCCAGACAAATGCCCCAAACCATGGGCGGACAGTTGCCCCCCCCCCCTCCCCCCGAACAACTGCCCCCCGAATACCCCCTCCCTCCCCAGAATCGTGTGTGTGTGTGTTTGTGTTTGTGTGCGTGTATATGTGTGTGTGTACGTGCGTGCGTGCGTGTTTGTTTCTGTGTGTGCGTCTGTGTTTGTTTCTGTGTGTGTTTTTCTGTGTGTGTTTTTCTGTGTGTGTGAGTTTGTGTAAGTGCGTGCGCGTGTGAGTACGTGCGTGCGTGTTTGTGTGTGTGTGTCTTTTTGTCTCTGTGTGTCTGTTTGCACGTGCGTGCGTTAAATGTTAACGCGTGCATGCGTGTGTTTTCGAAATGTGTATCTGTGTGCGTGCGTACGTACGTGCGTACGTATGCGTACAGGACGCGGTTCAAGCACCGTTTGGAGAGACCTGCATTATAGTCTGCTTATTCAGTGACACACAAACCCAAACCTGCGTGTGTGTGTGTGTATGTGTGTGTGTGTGTGTGTGTGTGTGTGTGTGTGTGTGTGTGTGTGTGTATATGTGTGTATGTGTGTGTGTGTGTGTGTGTGTGTGTGTGTGTGTGTGTGTGTGTGTGTGCATCAAAGGTTCTTGAAGGAATGGTGAATATAAAACTTAAAGCGTTCATTGTAGATATATTTATAATCATGATAGCAAGAGAAGTATAAAGCGGTCATGCATAGCATACAAATAAAACACATATAGAATTGCAAGTTAATTTGTTTATATATTTGGACAGTAATAATACAATCCAAAGATTGATACTATAAACTTTATATTGCAGGTATTGGACAGAAAGCCTGGTGAGGTGCACTTTGTTTCCATGAGTGGCAGATAAAACACATATGGACAGCACTTGCAGTATTAGTTGCCATTTGCTTTAAGCTTTATTGTTGTATATCCGGCACATTTTGTTGTCAGTTGTTCTTTCGGATTTTTCAAAGTATGGTGTTTGTTTTTGCATGATCTGAATATTGTTGATCACAATAAAATTGATATAATTATACATTTTCTGGTGTGGTTTTTTTAATTATATGTGTGATTGTCAAATACGTATTCAACACCTCGTCAAATTCAAGGTTGTTACAACGTTTTCACATTTACGCATGATCTCTCCTTCTCTCTCTCTCTCTCTCTCTCTCTCTCTCTCTCTCTCTCTCTCTCTCTCTCTCTCTCTCTCTCTCTCTCTGTCTGTCTGTCTGTCTCTCTCTGTCTCTCTCTCTGTCTCTCTCTCTCTCTCTCTTATTCCCTTTTTTCTGTCCACAAACCTTTCCTGTCATCAATATAAATGTGTGTACATGTATATTGTATGTACGTGCCAAGGTATATTTAAAAAAAAATAAAAAATTTTAAAAAAATTAATTATAAAAAAATTTTAAAAAAATTATTATTTCTTTATATTTTTTTTTTATTTATTTATTTTCAAACAACTCCTTATACATGCTTGTCAAGCTATAATTAGTACAACATATAATCATTCAATATGACATTATTAACAAATTTGTGTCACGATGATGCGCACGTAATGAGACGGGTATACCCCCCTATCAGATACCTGTATTTTGTAAGGAAACGTATTTCTTGCTTTTTCGTTTCTTGCAAACTGTCATTCTGATAACAAAGAACCTTTGAATCAATAATTCAACTCAAATTAGTCAATTTTTATTTTTGGGCCTTATTCCCACTTTTGTTAACCAGTTTTGGAGAATGACTCTTATCCAAGACTATGGATAAAGCTCGCATAAGATTACGTCACGGTCAAAAGTGTTTGACGTCAATTAATGCATCATGACGGCATGCCTCCCTGTAGTCTTTCTCTCTCGCGTGGTGTGTGTGGTCTCGGTCATTGTTATTTTGAGCGGGCCGAGACTATTTGGCAGTCGTGTCCCTGTAAGTAGGCTACATGCAGACAGACAGATCTAGATCTAGTGTCTCTCTTTCTTGCACAGTGTCACCTAAGCTTACTGTGTGTGTGGGTGTGTATGTGTGACGGAGTGATTGAGTTTGTGTTACTGTTTGTCTATTTCTTACGTGAGCCTTGAAGGCTTCGCCTCTTGTTGTTAAGGTTGTAAGTTTTTGCAGTTTCTGTTCTTGTTCTTGTTGTCAATGTTAATGCTAATGTTAATGTTGTTGTTGTTAATATTGCTGTTATTGTAGTTGCTGCTGTTGTTGCTGTTGCTGTTATTGTAGTTGTTAATGTTGTTGTATTTGTTGTTGTTGTTTGCGTTGTTGTTGATGTTAATGCTGATGTTGATGTTGTTTTTGTTGTTGGTGTTGGTGTTGTTTTTGTTGAGGTTGTTGCTGTTGCTTCTGCAGGTGTTGTTTCTCTTGGTGCGGTTGTGGTTTTGCTGCTGCTGCTCTGCTATTGATGCTGATGTTGGTGTTGTTGCAGTTTGGAGAAACACTGGAGCAGACCTTGGAGGAGACACTGGAGGAGACACTGGAGGAGATACATTGGAGGAGACAAATTGGAGGAGACACACCGTCCGTCCGTCCGCCAGCGCGTCCGTGAGGCTAGCCATCCGTCCGCGCGTCCGTCCCCGCGTCCGTCCGCGCGTCCGTCCAGGAGACACGCTGGAGCAGACATTGGAACAGACACGGGAGGAGACGTTGGAGCAGACACTGCAGGGGACACTGCTCGTTTTCACAGATACACTAACAATATCTCTTTCTCTGTCCCTCACAGACACTGGAGCAGACATTGATGCAGACATTGGAGCAGACATTGGAGGAGACTCTGGAGCAGACATTGGAGCAGACGTTGGAGGAGACTCTGGGGCAGACATTGGAGCAGACATTGATGCAGACACTGGAGGAGACATTGGGGGAGACTCTGGGGCAGACATTGGAGCAGACATTGGAGCAGACTCTGGAGCAGACATTGGAGGAGACTCTGGAGCAGACACGGGAGCAGACGTTGGAGGAGACTCTGGGGCAGACATTGGAGCAGACATTGGAACAGACACGGGAGGAGACGTTGGAGCAGACCACGCAGGAGACATTGGAGCAAACGCTGGAGGAGACATTGGCGCCGACACTAAAGCTAGCACACTGGAGGAGTTGTAAGTTTTTGTTTATCCTAATAGTTGTTGTTGTTGTCAATCTTAATGTTATTGTTAATGGTACTGTTGTTGTTGTTGTTGTTGTTGTTGTTGTTGTTGTTTTGTTTTGTTGACGCTGTTGCTGTTGTTCCTGCTGCTGTTTTTCACTTGCTGCTGTGGTGATGGTGCTGCTGTTCAAGTGTTTTGCTTTTGCTGATTTTGTGCGTGTAGTTGATGCTGATGCTGTTCTTGTAATTGTTGTTATTGCTTTTGTTAGTGGTTTTGATTTTGTTGTTGTTGCTTTTGTTGATGATGCTATTTTTGTTGTTGTTTTTGAAGAGGTTCTTGCTGCTGGTCTTCCAGCTGTTCTTTTTCTTGGTGCTGTGTCGGTGGTGCTGATGATGATGTTCTTGTTCTTGTTCTTGGTGTTGTTGACGTAGTTGCTGTTGTTGTTGTTGTTCTTCTTCTTGTTGTTGAGGTTGTTTTTGTGATTGTTATTATTGCTGTTGCTATTGATGCTGATGTTGGTGTTGTTGCAGTTTGGAGAAACACTGGAGCAGACCCTGGAGGAGACACTGGAGGAGACCCTGGAGGAGATACATTGGAGGAGACAAATTGGAGGAGACACACCGTCCGTCCGTCCGTCTGTGCGTCCGTGAGGCTGGCCATCCGTTCGCGCGTCCGTCCCCGCGTCCGCCCAGGAGACACGCTGGAGCAGACATTGGAGCAGACATTGGAACAGACACTGATTATCAGTGCTAAGTACACGGAAGAATTGACACGTAACACGGTCACCCAACCGCAACGAACAGGGAGGGACGCAGTTTTGCGCCCAACAATCACCCCCACAATAACTCCGCCCACCAAGCCTAAGGGGTGTTGAGTGACACACACTTATCCCCTGATTACAAGAACCACCCAACCCACGGGCGGGAATTGGTAAACGCCAATAAGAACTCAGATCAACTCTGACGAAACTATCTACTTAAACACGCAGAGTCAATTACTTGCCAGTGGGAACGCTCAGCCTCCACTATCACAGCTACTGTGATCATAACCCTCAGAATTTGTGAGGTACACATTATGTGACATACAACGAAAACCTCAATCACTGAGAGGTACTTCAACTCAATCTGACTCACATTAAGAGAGCAACAGCCCAACCAAGGGCAACATATACGATCTTCTCATCACCGACGGACAAAACAGCCTTGACTACCGATCTCTACAATACGTTCACCTTCAGTGGGAACGCGCAGCCTCTACTATCAAGGCTACTGTGATCATAACCCTCAGAATTTGTGAGGTACACATACAACGGAATCCCCAATCACTGAGAGATACTTCAACTTAATCTGCCTCACATTAGGAGAGCAACAGCCCAACCAAGGGCAATATATACGATCTTCTCACCACCGACGGGCAAAACAGCCTTGACTACCGATCTCTACAATACGTTTACCCTCATTGGAAACGCTCAGCCTCCACTATCAAAGCTACTGTGATCATAACACTCAGATCTTGTGAGGTACACTACTGATAAATCATACATAAATGATTATTTGTTTGTGGAGAAACAAAATAATGAGATGGTTTGAATAACCAACTACACCACTCCCCATAGGTACCTGTACTATTAGTACACATAAAAATACGTAATAAACCCGTTAAAGGAACAGTGACATTTATAATCACTTAGCCTCATATAAGCCTCAATCACTGAGAGGACATTTGGGTAATCAACCACCAGTACATGCAAGTACATGTGTACACCCCAACAAAGGAAATGAATAATAGTCATCTATAAATGATTATTCTCAATCGAGAAACAAGATGATGAGGATATGGGTTTAAATAGTTGTCCCCTGACGAGGCTACCTTTCAGTTTCCCAAAAAAACCTCTGTAAAATCACAATTTCAAAGAAGTTGTCCTAACACCTGTAAATCTTGCCGAAAAGTAACATCTTTGGGAGAGGGACTTAGGGATCTCTGAGCTGCCTACTGCATTTGCTGGGATTGGCAGACCCTTGATTTTTACCCCCAAGAACACAAACGGCAGACACCGCGTGTAACAAGACCAACACCTCTCAGTGTACACTACTACACCAACAGGAATAACAGCTCGATAACCCAGAACAACTGAAAAAGCACCTGGAGACACCCACAACCTCTCCCATACAACCTGTACATTTGTTGCTTTACAACACCATCACCCAGTACCTCTAAGTATTGAAGCACACTGCTAAAACAGCTGAACACGAACAGCTGATGCCTTGCGTAAGCAAAAACAACACATATGTTTACCATTACAACAAAACGAACAAAGATAACTAAGACGACACCATCAACAAACAACAACAAAACAGATACAACTACAACGACCACAACAACCCCACATCGGGAAGAACGGCTTAAATTTCAACAGCACCTCCAACAACTGATGTACACTAATAAACAGTGCTGGGAACACACAAGAATGTCCTTGTAACAAATCAGACATTGACTACATCCACATCAACAACAACCACTACGAAAATTTCAACAACAACAACTCGAACTCAAGAACGATTATAATTTCTACAAACCCCACCGTCAACAAAACCAACACCAACTACAACTACCATCTCAACAGGAATCGGTGTTTCGCCTAATATATTTGCCAAGCCTGGCAAACCTTAAACTTACACCCTTGAGAGAGAAATTCAATTTCCCCATTAAGACTCGTGTTTGCTTCGAATTAGGGAAAATGGTACAACTCTACAATTAATCCCCAGTTATCAAACCCTCAGAGATAGAAAACATCTGTCTCCACTATGACACCGCAAATAGAACGGTCTCTAGCAACAGACGCTGAAACGATACAGCTAATCCTTCCAGTGCCAGGGCATTTCCGGCACACACCTAAACTATGTGCCTCTAACCAGACTAAGAGGTTACAATTCTACACTATTCCCTAAATATCAACCCGAACAGACGGGACACATCCGTTTCAACTATGACGCCGCAGCAAGAAGGGTATCAAGTCACAGACGCCGATACGCTACAGCTAATCCCTCCAGCACTAGGTATTTCCGGCATTTGCCATCCCTCAAACCCAATCAAGGGACGGGGAAAGGAGACGAAGAGACTGGGGCCTGCACATTCCTAAGCCTCTCCCCCAACTGTTATATCTACACATTGGCACTAATTAAAACCTCCAACTGAGCACACATACCCAATCTCGACGTTTTGCCCATCCCCTCACATTCCCGTATCAAAAGGACACGCGATACCACCCCACTATCCGTGGTCAAAGTGCACTTGTCACTATACGGCTCTCTCCCAAATCATGGGCAGACACTCCAAAACACAACTCCGCATCCAAAGGAGGAAACAAACCAGACTTTCTAATGAGAAAGAAAAGAAGATCAACACCAACTTGACACGAGCCAAACAATTCGTGATCAACTTGTCAAATGTGCAACTCTCGAATGGACAATATCTGGGCTTAGCAAAAGGCCTCAAATTCATACCAACGCCAAAAACCAACAAACCAACCATAAGAAAACAAATCTCTGCAGATTTCTGCAAACTTGCACGAAACATTCGATGCAAATTTCACTTCTGTGAAAACACCTCAACACGGAAATACCTCCGTTCTACACAAAATCCAATTGGAACCCCCCACTAGGCAACGAAGCCATCGAAGAGTACATCTTCAATACCAGAATGGAACTATACAATCTCTCTTTAAAGAAACTACAATCCAACCTCTCTGAAGATGAAAGGAAAGCCCTCAAGTAGTTATCTGACAATCAAGACATAGTCATACGTAAAGCTGACAAAAACAACACAATCGTGATCTTGAACAAAACTACCTACGACGAGGAAGGACAATTCCATCTTTCAGGGGTACACTACAAAACCATCCCCCCACCTGATCAACTGGCACTGATCAACCAAATGATGACAATCATAACACATCTAAAGGAAACCCAACAAATTGACAAACCAACATACAATTTCCTGTGCCAAACCAAAAATGCACAAAAAATTTGCAAACTGTACTTTCTCCCTAAAGTACACAAATTCTCCAAAGAAGAAATTTGCAACCTACAAACAAACGGAGTCCAGGGTACTAGAATTCCAGGCAGACCTATCATTTCCCAATGTGACACCCCCTCCCAATACGTGGGAAAATTCATCGATTTCTTCCTACTACCTACAGTAAAAAGACAACCTACCTACATCAGAGACACATTGGATTTTATCCATCAAATTGAACAACTCACTCTTCCCCCCAATGTGCTCATTTGTACATTTGACATCACTAGCATGTACACCAACATGACAGCGGTTGAACTCTTAAGAGCTGTGGACGAAGCTTTGCCCACCACCCTGTGAATCCCACCACTACCACCTATCCACAAATCACACATCGTGTCACTTCTTGAGCTCATCTTGAAAAACAACAACTTTGTGTTCGACAACCAACACTACAACCAGTGCATTGGGGCCGCCATGGGAATGACAGCATCCCCAGAAATATGCGATATACGCATGTTTCAACTCATGAATGAAATCCTCGACAAATATGCCCACAAAGACACGATTCTCTGGCACGGACGCTACAGAGAAGACATCATCTTGTTCTTTAATACTGACCAAAACCAAATACATCAGCTGTTTGATATTGCCAACGCCCACCATCCATTACTCAAATTCACATACAACATCTCTGACTCAGAGGCGACGTTTCTTGACACCACCATCTACAAGGGTAACAGATTCTTGTCCAACAAAATATTGGACTTGAAAACACACAGGAAATCTACTGAAACATTTCAGTATCTCCATCGGGAATCTGCCCACCCCCCAGTGTCTTTAAAGGACTTGTGAAAGGTGAATTGATCAGATACATTCGCACCAACAACAACATAACCACACAGAACAAGGAAACTGATTTATTCCTTTCAAAACTTCTTGAGAGAGAATATATACCGGACGAACTGGAGTTAATCAAACGGGAAGTCTTGAACATACCAAGAAACACACTTCTAAAACAAAAGAGACCATCCCACCAAAAACAAAGCTCCACCACTCCTCATGGTCTCAACCTACAACCCTAGACTGAGACACCTTAACAGGAAACTCTTGAAACACTGGAAGCTGATTCTACAAGACACAGAATGTTCCGGCTTGTTCCCTAAACCTCCCCTTGTTGCCTATGCAAGACACAGGAACTTGAAAGATCATCTTGTTAAAACCTCTTAACAAGTCAAGTGACATAACAACCCCTGCCTTGCTTACACAAGTTAATGAAAACAATACAACGCCGGGAACTTTCGCTTATTCAAAACGACATACCCCCCTGACATAACAACAGTCACGGAAATCACGGAGAGAATAAATAAAGCTACGAAAAAACATAAGTGTTACACCAACAAACGGTGAAGGTAAAAACAACCCAACTGATCAATAGTTCTGATAACACGAATGAATCGACACGCAACACGGTCACTCAGCCGCAACGGAGAGGGAGGGACGTAGTTTCGCGCCCAACAATCACCCCCACGGCAACTCCGCCCACCACGCCAAAAGGGCCCCACTACACGTATCAAAGACGCTACGCCCAGCCACCGGAGCGTACGGGCCAGCAAGGGTCCAACCATGTAGCAATTGCCTTTGTTCGATCCTCGGTAGTGTGGAAAAGCACACAGAGACACCCAAAACCTCTCCCCAATATAACCAGTACACGTGTTGTTTCACAACAACGGTACTCAATCAATACCACTGAGTATTGAAGCAATTTGCTAAATCAGCTGAACACAAACGGCAGACACCGCCTGTAACAAGACCAACACCTCTCTGTGTACACTACTACACCAACAGGAATAACAGCTCGATAACCCAGAACAACTACAATGTTAGTTTGAAAAAGCACCTGGAGACACCCAAAACCTCTCCCATATACAACCTGTACATTTGTTGCTTTACAACACCATCACCCAGTACCTCTAAGTATTGAAGCACACTGCTAAAACAGCTGAACACGAACAGCTGATGCCTTGCGTAAGCAAGAACAACACCTGTGTATACCATTACAACAAAACGAACAAAGATAACTAAGACGACACCATCAACAAACAACAACAAAACAGATACAACTACAACGACAACAACCACAACAATCCCACATCGGGAAGAACGGCTTAAATTTCAACAGCACCTCCAACAACTGATGTACACTAATAAACAGTGCTGGGAACACACAAGAATGTCCTTGTAACAAATCAGACATTGACTACATCCACATCAACAACAACTACTACGAAAATTTCAACAACAACTCGAACTCAAGAACGATTATAATTTCTACAAACCCCACCGTCAACAAAACCAACACCAACTACAACTACCATCTCAACAGGAATCGGTGTTTCGCCTAATATATTTGCCAAGCCTGGCAAACCTTAAACTTACACCCTCGAGAGAGAAATTCAATTTCCTCATAAAGTGTTTGCTTCGAATTAGGGAAAATGATACAACTCTACA
This sequence comes from Littorina saxatilis, assembly GCF_037325665.1. NCBI lineage: Eukaryota > Metazoa > Mollusca > Gastropoda > Littorinimorpha > Littorinidae > Littorina > Littorina saxatilis. Next base: position 67,767,249 of record NC_090245.1, read on the forward strand.
ATTAATCCCCAGTTATCAAATCCTCAGAGATGGGAAACATCTGTCTCCACTATGACACCGCAAATAGAACGGTCTCCAGCAACAGACGCTGAAACGATACAGCTAATCCTTCCAGTGCCAGGGCATTTCCGGCACACACCTAAACTATGAGCCTCTAACCAGACTAAGAGGTTACAATTCACACTATTCCCCAAATATCAACCCGAACAGACGGGACACATCCGTTTCAACTATGACGCCACAGCAAGAAGGGTATCAAGTCACAGACGCCGATACGCTACAGCTAATCCCTCCAGCACTAGGTATTTCCGGCATTTGCCATCCCTCAAACCCAATCAAGGGACGGGGAAAGGAGACGAAGAGACTGGGGCCTGGAGACGAAGAGACTGGGGCCTGCACATTCCTTAGCCTCTCCCCCAACTGTTATATGTACACATTGGCACTAATTAAAACCTCCAACTGAGCACACATACCCAATCTGGACGTTTTGCTCATCCCCTCACATTCCCGTATCAAAAGGACACGCGATACCACCCCACTATCTGTGGTCAAAGTGCACTTGTCACTATACGCAGGGGCGGATCAGTTGCTTTGTAAGGGATGGGGGGGGTGGCACTTTGAATCGAAAGTGAATGTGATGGGCGCAAAGCGCCCGAATTTGCTAGGGGGTCCGGGGGCATGCCCCCCCGGAAAAAATTTTTGTCCAAAGAAGCAAAATGGTGCCATCTGGTGCCATTTGAACTTAGAAATGGTCATAGAATCAGCATAGAAAAATCTTTTTTTTTCTTCTTCTTTTTTTTCGGGGGGGGGCACGTGCCCCCTGGGCCCCCCCCCCCCCCCCCCCCGTCGTCCGCCCCTGATACGGCTCTCTCCCAAATCATGGGCAGACACTCCAAAACACAACTCCGCATCCAAAGGAGGAAACAAACCAGACTGTCTAATGAGAAAGAAAAGAAGATCAACAACAACTTGACACAAGCCAAACAATTCGTGATCAACTTGTCAAATGTGCAACTCTCGAATGGACAATATCTGGGCTTAGCAAAAGGCCTCAAATTCATACCAACGCCAAAAACCAACAAACCAACCATGAGAAAACAAATATCTGCAGATTTCTACAAACTTGCACGAAACATTCGATGCAAATTTCACTTCCGTGAAAACACCCCCAACACGGAAATACCTCCGTTCTACACAAAATCCAATTGGAACCCCCCACTAGGCAACGAAGTCATCGAAGAGTACATCTTCAATACCAGAATGGAACTATACAATCTCTCTTTAAAGAAACTACAATCCAACCTCTCTGAAGATGAAAGGAAAGCCCCCAAGGAGCTATCTGACAATCAAGACATAGTCATACGTAAAGCTGACAAAAACAACACAATCGTGATCTTGAACAAAACTACCTACGACGAGGAAGGACAATTCCATCTTTCAGGGGTACACTACAAAACCATCCCCCCACCTGATCAACTGGCACTGATCAACCAAATGATGACAATCATAACACATCTAAAGGAAACCCAACAAATTGACAAACCAACATACAATTTCCTGTGCCAAACCAAAAATGCTCACAAAATGGGCAAACTGTCCTTTCTCCCTAAAGTACACAAATTCTCCAAAGAAGAACTTTGCAACCTACAAACAAACGGAGTCCAGGATACTAGAATTTCAGGCAGACCTATTATTTCCCAATGTGACACCCCCTCCCAATACGTGGGAAAATGAATCGATTTCTTCCTACTACCTACAGTAAAAAGACAACCTACCTACATCAGAGACACATTGGATTTTATCCATCAAATTGAACAACTCACTCTTCCCCCCAATGTGCTCATTTGCACATTTGACATCACTAGCATGTACACCAACATGACAGCGGTTGAACTCTTTAAGAGCTGTGGACGAAGCTTTGCCCACCACCCTGTGAATCCCACCACTACCACCTATCCACAAATCACACATCGTGTCACTTCTTGAGCTCATCTTGAAAAACAACAACTTTGTGTTCGACAACTAACACTACAACCAGTGCATTGAGGCCGCCATGGGAATGACAGCATCCCCAGAAATATGCGATATACGCATGTTTCAACTCATGAATGAAATCCTCGACAAATATGCCCACAAAGACACGATTCTCTGGCACGGACGCTACAGAGAAGACGGCATCTTGTTCTTTAATGCTGACCAAAACCAAATACATCAGCTGTTTGATATTGCCAACGCCCACCATCCATTACTCAAATTCACATACAACATCTCTGACTCAGAGGCGACGTTTCTTGACACCACCTTCTACAAGGGTAACAGATTCTTGTCCAACAAAATATTGGACTTGAAAACACACAGGAAATCTACTGAAACATTTCAGTATCTCCATCGGGAATCGGCCCACCCCCCAGTGTCTTTAAAGGACTTGTGAAAGGTGAATTGATCAGATACATTCGCACCAACAACAACATAACCACACAGAACAAGGAAACTGATTTATTCCTTTCAAAACTTCTTGAGAGAGAATATATACCGGACGAACTGGAGTTAATCAAACGGGAAGTCTTGAACATACCAAGAAACACACTTCTAAAACAAAAGAGACCATCCCACCAAAAACAAAGCTCCACCACTCCTCATGGTCTCAACCTACAACCCTAGACTGAGACACCTTAAAAAGAAACTCTTGAAACACTGGAAGCTGATTCTACAAGACACAGAATGTTCCGGCTTGTTCCCTAAACCTCCCCTTGTTGCCTATGCAAGACACAGGAACTTGAAAGATCATCTTGTTAAAACCTCTTAACAAGTCAAGTGACATAACAACCCCTGCCTTGCTTACACAAGTTAATGAAAACAGTACAACGCCGGGAACTTTCGCTTATTCAAAACGACATACCCCCCTGACATAACAACAGTCACGAAAATCACGGAGAGAATAAATAAAGCTACGAAAAAACATAAGTGTTACACCAACAAACGGTGAAGGTAAAAACAACCCAACTGATCAATAGTTCTGATAACACGAATGAATCGACACGCAACACGGTCACTCAGCCGCAACGGAGAGGGAGGGACGCAGTTTCGCGCCCAACAATCACCCCCACGGCAACTCCGCCCACCACGCCAAAAGGGCCCCACTATACGTATCAAAGACGCTACGCCCAGCCACCGGAGCGTACGGGCCAGCAAGGGTCCAACCATGTAGCAATTGCCTTTGTTCGATCCTCGGTAGTGTGGAAAAGCACACAGAGACACCCAAAACCTCTCCCCAATATAACCAGTACACGTGTTGTTTCACAACAACGGTACTCAATCAATACCACTGAGTATTGAAGCAATTTGCTAAATCAGCTGAACACAAACGGCAGACACCGCCTGTAACAAGACCAACACCTCTCTGTGTACACTACTACACCAACAGGAATAACAGCTCGATAACCCAGAACAACTACAATGTTAGTTTGAAAAAGCACCTGGAGACACCCAAAACCTCTCCCATATACAACCTGTACATTTGTTGCTTTACAACACCATCACCCAGTACCTCTAAGTATTGAAGCACACTGCTAAAACAGCTGAACACGAACAGCTGATGCCTTGCGTAAGCAAGAACAACACCTGTGTATACCATTACAACAAAACGAACAAAGATAACTAAGACGACACCATCAACAAACAACAACAAAACTGATACAACTACAACGACAACAACCACAACAATCCTACATCGGAAAGAACGGCTTAAATTTCAACAGCACCTCCAACAACTGATGTAGGCTACACTAATAAACAGTGCTGGGAACACACAAGAATGTCCTTGTAACAAATCAGACATTGACTACATCCACATCAACAACAACTACTACGAAAATTTCAACAACAACTCGAACTCAAGAACGATTATAATTTCTACAAACCCCACCGTCAACAAAACCAACACCAACTACAACTACCATCTCAACAGGAATCGGTGTTTCGCCTAATATATTTGCCAAGCCTGGCAAACCTTAAACTTACACCCTCGAGAGAGAAATTCAATTTCCTCATAAAGTGTTTGCTTCGAATTAGGGAAAATGATACAACTCTACAATTAATCCCCAGTTATCAAATCCTCAGAGATGGGAAACATCTGTCTCCACTATGACACCGCAAATAGAACGGTCTCCAGCAACAGACGCTGAAACGATACAGCTAATCCTTCCAGTGCCAGGGCATTTCCGGCACACACCTAAACTATGAGCCTCTAACCAGACTAAGAGGTTACAATATTAATTCACACTATTCCCCAAATATCAACCCGAACAGACGGGACACATCCGTTTCAACTATGACGCCACAGCAAGAAGGGTATCAAGTCACAGACGCCGATACGCTACAGCTAATCCCTCCAGCACTAGGTATTTCCGGCATTTGCCATCCCTCAAACCCAATCAAAGGACGGGGAAAGGAGACGAAGAGACTGGGGCCTGGAGACGAAGAGACTGGGGCCTGCACATTCCTTAGCCTCTCCCCCAACTGTTATATGTACACATTGGCACTAATTAAAACCTCCAACTGAGCACACATACCCAATCTCGACGTTTTGCTCATCCCCTCACATTCCCGTATCAAAAGGACACGCGATACCACCCCACTATCCGTGGTCAAAGTGCACTTGTCACTATACGGCTCTCTCCCAAATCATGGGCAGACACTCCAAAACACAACTCCGCATCCAAAGGAGGAAACAAACCAGACTGTCTAATGAGAAAGAAAAGAAGATCAACAACAACTTGACACGAGCCAAACAATTCGTGATCAACTTGTCAAATGTGCAACTCTCGAATGGACAATATCTGGGCTTAGCAAAAGGCCTCAAATTCATACCAACGCCAAAAACCAACAAACCAACCATGAGAAAACAAATATCTGCAGATTTCTACAAACTTGAACGAAACATTCGATGCAAATTTCACTTCCGTGAAAACACCTCCAACACGGAAATACCTCCGTTCTACACAAAATCCAATTGGAACCCCCCACTAGGCAACAAAGTCATCGAAGAGTACATCTTCAATACCAGAATGGAACTATACAATCTCTCTTTAAAGAAACTACAATCCAACCTCTCTGAAGATGAAAGGAAAGCCCCCAAGGAGCTATCTGACAATCAAGACATAGTCATACGTAAAGCTGACAAAAACAACACAATCGTGATCTTGAACAAAACTACCTACGACGAGGAAGCACAATTCCATCTTTCAGGGGTACACTACAAAACCATCCCCCCACCTGATCAACTGGCACTGATCAACCAAATGATGACAATCATAACACATCTAAAGGAAACCCAACAAATTGACAAACCAACATACAATTTCCTGTGCCAAACCAAAAATGCACACAAAATGGGCAAACTGTACTTTCTCCCTAAAGTACACAAATTCTCCAAAGAAGAAATTTGCAACCTACAAACAAACGGAGTCCAGGATACTAGAATTTCAGGCAGACCTATTATTTCCCAATGTGACACCCCCTCCCAATACGTGGGAAAATGAATCGATTTCTTCCTACTACCTACAGTAAAAAGACAACCTACCTACATCAGACACATTGGATTTTATCCAGCAAATTGAACAACTCACTCTTCCCCCCAATGTGCTCATTTGCACATTTGACATCACTAGCATGTACACCAACATGACAGCGGTTGAACTCTTAAGAGCTGTGGACGAAGCTTTGCCCACCACCCTGTGTATCCCACCACTACCACATATCCACAAATCACACATCGTGTCACTTCTTGAGCTCATCTTGAAAAACAACAACTTTGTGTTTGACAACCAACACTACAACCAGTGCATTGGGGTCGCCATGGGAATGACATCATCCCCAGAATTATGCGATATACGCATGTTTCAACTCATGATTGAAATCCTCGACAAATATGCCTACAAAGACACAATTCTCTGGCACGGACGCTACAGAGATGACGGCATCTTGTTCTTTAATGCTGACCAAAACCAAATACATCAGCTGTTTGATATTGCCAACGCCCACCATCCATTACTCAAATTCACAAACAACATCTCTGACTCAGAGGCGACGTTTCTTGACACCACCATCTACAAGGGTAACAGATTCTTGTCCAACAAAATATTGGACTTGAAAACACACAGGAAATCTACTGAAACATTTCAGTATCTCCATCGGGAATCGGCCCACCCTCCCAGTATCTTTTAAAGGACTTGTAAAAGGTGAATTGATCAGATACATTCGCACCAACAACAACATTACCACACAGAACAAGGAAACTGATTTATTCCTTTCAAAACTTCTTGAGAGAATATATACCGGACGAACTGGAGTTAATCAAACGGGAAGTCTTGAACATACCAAGAAACACACTTCTAAAACAAAAGAGACCATCCCACCAAAAACAAAGCTCCACCACTCCTCATGGTCTCAACCTACAACCCTAGACTGAGACACCTTAACAGGAAACTCTTGAAACACTGGAAGCTGATTCTACAAGACACAGAATGTTCCGGCTTGTTCCCTAAACCTCCCCTTGTTGCCTATGCAAGACACAGGAACTTGAAATATCATCTTGTTAAAACCTCTTAACAAGTCAAGTGACAAAACAACCCCTGCCTTGCTTACACAAGGTAATGAAAACAATACAACGCCAGGAACTTTCGCTTATTCAAAACGACATACCCCCCTGACATAACAACAGTCACGGAAATCACGGAGAGAATAAATAAAGCTACGAAAAAACATAAGTGTTACACCAACAAACGGTGAAGCTAAAAACAATCCAACTGTTTTTCACTGATCAATAGTGCTGATAACACGAATGAATCGACACGCAACACGGTCATTCAGCCGCAACGGAGAGGGAGGGACGCAGTTTTTGCGCCCAACAATCACCCCCACGGCAACTCCGCCCACCACGCCAAAAGGGCCCCACTACACGTATCAAAGACGCTACGCCCAGCCACCGGAGCGTTGATTGACACACACTTATCTCGCATCTACACAAACCAGCCAACCCACGGGCGGAACTTGGTCCCACCAATGAGATCGCGGAACAACTCTGACGAGATTGTCTACTAAAACAGACAGAATCAACTACTTGACCACATCACGAGTTTCTCCTGATTCCGAGACCTACCACGCTTTCCCACTACGCTCCTTGATCTACACCACCCTTTAGCAAAATGGCCACCACCAACTTCTCTATGGCGATTGCTGAAACTCAATTCAACTTTTCGTTGGAAGAAGAAGAGGAGTCTACCATCAACGCCAGCCAGTACGGCCACGCCGCCAGGGAGATGGAACTCAACTCCCACATCTTGAAAGAACACGACAACATCCTCGAAATAAGCCTGTTCCCTGCGGACGCAAACGCTCCCGCCCAAGCCATACAGGTTAACCTGAAACCAGCCAAAGAAAGGGTAATCCCCATCTTGGACAAACTGCAGGAAACCTTCAAATGCAGAATGAGTCTTACCAGAGAAATATATCGACAAAGAAGTTGAAACACTGATTGCCCTTCTGAAGGAATGCAATCGGGATGTGAATGGTACAGCTGATATTGGACACGGTCTGCCTTGAATGGGGAGGTTGGCGATGAATCGCACTGTACACTACAGGACATTTTCAATCATCGGTTTGGATCAACCAGCAGGTAGGTTATTGTTTTTAAAATCCAAGACATGGCCGTTGCAAACGTGGCCTTTGTAGAACTGAGCAAGATGTATCTGTTGTGTATGTATCTGTGTGTTACCATAGACCATTTGGTCTATGGTGTTACTGATTAACTGGGTGTGACTGTGAGTCACTGAGTGTGTTTTTGTTGTGTTCTGTTTTTTTACTCAAGTTTATAAAATGCTTGATATCTTTAATCTGCATGCACAGAATCAAATGCTGCTGTATCAGTGTATGAACTATGGTTGTAAAAGAATAAACAAAACAATTACTGAATTAGTGAGTGATTTGGCTCTGATAGTGAAGTTGAAATGGTACTTATTTCATTTTCAAGACATGTTATGTTAATAATTATTGTTCTGGTTTTTTTCAGGCCTCCCGAGAAACCAGAGATGATGTGCATCATTCATACAGCTCCTGTCTTCAAGTTCCAACAGTTTACCTTTAAACATGGCTACATGTACTGGAGAGGTATCAGGATGACTTGGCGTGGTGCTTTACATTACAGACTACCCCTGAAGAGTAAGTTACACATTTCTTTACCACGTACAGCTTTTGCTTGTCAAATCTGTATGGTAAAATTTATTTATGTATATATATATATCTAGTAACATTAGGTATTGGTGATGGTAGTCTGAAGCTTTAAACATGTACTGATGTAGATAATTCAGCAGTCTTTTGTTCTTTGTAAATTGTATTACAAGTACTTTGTAGATGAAATTATTCATACATTTGAAGATGCATAGTAATACTGTGCAAGGCCGTAATTGGTATGATGTACTTTGTTTACATATTAATGGTACAAATATCTTTATTTTCTCTCTCCTTCCCATCTTAAAGTTTGTTGCAACCCTATACTCATAAAGTGCATTATACTGTTTGTATGAACATTGAACTATTGCGATGCAAGAAAGTAAAACATGAAATAGCTAGAATCGGAGACATAGATAGAAGAGATGCGAAGCGCTGTCTTCCCGCTTGCGTTATCCTCGCCTACGGCAGGGGCAAGTAATCCTCCCACTGGCGCCAAGCTGGCAATTGTTCGCGTACTCTTCGCCTACGGCAGGGGCAAGTAATCCTCCCATGACTGGCGCCAAGCTGGCAATTGTTGTGTTTTTAAAGAGTTATAACTGTTTCATAGAAAATCATAGATAATAAAACATGCAAAATGTTGATTATTTGCACTCAAGATAAACAGAAAATCACAAGAAGAAGATTAATTTATTGCATTATTTGGTGATTAGAAGATGAATCCTAAAGTAAGCAATTTCGCTCATTTCTCCTTAAAAACTTTTTATCCACACGCCAGTGTAAGTGCGAGAACCACTTGAGTGAGACTTAAAAGCATCAAATTTAATTACAGCGCGTCAAAAATTATACAAACAGATTAATGTATACACCAGTAATGCATTTGCCAGTCAAGGGAAAGCAAAGTTTCGCACAAAAGAAAATATTAGCTCCCAAACATTGCCTCCACGCACAATGGACTTAGAAACAATGGCCGCAAGAACCGAAGGAACCGTTTTTGACTCACTTCGGGAAGCCAATCCTCTCAAATGCGTTCGTGTGCACACTATTGAAGGCTACAGAATATGAATCAAGTTTACTTACCACTGATATATCTCGTCTGAAGCTGGATATATCCAAAGAAATATGACAGAAAAGCACTTCAAATCGGTGTCAGAGAGCAAGCGAACAACAACTTAGTACGGGATGATGGCTAACAATCGCGCGAGGTCACGCTGACCGAGCGCAGTAGCCCAAGAGTTCACGCGAGCGGCCCTCGCTTCGCATCTCTGTATGTATGTGTATGTATGTCTCTGCTAGAATGAAAGATTTACTCGTTACTGGAATTATTTTAAATACAGTCAGTCCTTTCCTTGGCTCACAATCACAGATCTGGCCAGTTTGTTTTTATAGTTGTTGTTTTTTTTAACATGGAATAAGAGTAACAATGTAAATTGTAATACATGTACCGCCTGTGTACTTGGATACCTCCTTCTACATTCAACACCCTGACTGCCCCTGCGCAGAGTTAGAATTTTCTGAATGAATTCACATCACATTTCTCAACAAAACTGTAAGGTGTCAACGCTAAATATGTGTGTGGGATGAGGGCTCATGCTGAATTTAAAAAAAATAGTAACTAACTTTCCATCACATTCCAGAAAAGCTGCTCACATCATCAGCATAACAAGATATCATGTTGTTAGAAAGGTTCTTGTGAGGAAATCTGTTTAATTTTAATGATGAAAGTATAAATATATCCATGAAATAAAAGGTTTTCACAGGAAGGAATGATGGCACCTGTAATATTACAGAACAATGTTTACAGTTTAGTTCATAGTTGTCACTGTCAGTATCACCCACACTATTCTCCATCCCACTGATCTTGTGAAGAACAAGTATTACCTCCTACCTACCTTTCCGCACCCCCACCCCCAACACACACCCTCTTCTCGATACCCAAAACATATCCCCATCAGCGCACAGCAAAGTCTGGATGTGCTCAGTAATACATTTTCTTTATTTTCCAGGAAGTGAGGTGCCGAGATATGACGTGCAGGCAGCTTGCAGAGTGGTGCCTGGCTTTGCTGCGGATGATGATCAGATTCAGTCCATTCTGTGCTGACAGAGCTACCAGAACTGCTTTAATAATTATAGTCCATCTGAAGATGCTTACACTTACAGAGGTTTTCTGTTGCCTTAGTGGTGAAATGAACATGTAACAAATTAACAATAACATTCTACACAAATAATGTGTGGTGCGGTGTGTATCAAGGGTACATTATGACTTATGTAAGTTGTCAATTCAGCTAAATACAGGTAGTGTTTGGTATGCAGATATTTTCTTACAGCAAACATCGGTTTGTTTGTTTTTACTACATAAAGTGGTATTATCTTTTATGTTGTTTGAGTGCTTTAAGTTAAGCTGTTCACAGGCAGTATTTTACACACAGGCTTAGCTTTGGGAGATGTGTGTGTATGAACTATGATTCAGTCAATGCGTGTTCATGTTTAGACTTTGTTTGCAATATTAGAATTTAGATCTTTTAACTGCATTAAGCACATGAAATGTGTTAACCCATGACTTGTTCTTCCTTTGAATCCTAATCAGTACTTTATCTTGTTTAACATTTTCATTGATTCTGTTTTTGGGTCGTTCTGGTGCATCCTGGATGGTTCAATTCATTCTTATGTTGTGCTGAAATGTTGCTTTTGTAATACAGTCTGCCAAGATTGTGTCTTTCACTTGGATGTGGTGAACTTACTTTTTAAAGGCCTGCTCTGCCTCATTAAAACACTTCGCCTCACTGTGTCAGACCTTCATCAGGCTTTTTGCATGGGATAAGAAAATCCTTCCACTTGGTCACATAGCAAAAGTCAGCACCCTGACTTCTTAGTGTGGTGATGTCTTTTCCTATTAATTTATTTCCCCCAAAAGGCATAAGTGTTTTAAACAAAATTATGTCTTACAGAGCTCTATAGTGGAACCCCCCTTTTAAGACCTCCAGAAATCTGAGAAAATCAGGTCTTGAAAAGGAGGGTGTCTTAAAATGGAGGTTAATTTACAGAGGTTATGAACAGAAAGTCTGAGAAAACAAGGTCTTAAAATGGAGGGGGTCTTAAAAGGGGGGTTCCACTGTATGACTATTGGGGATTATGTGTTTGTAAAGATAGAGCTGAGAATCCTACACAGAATGCTGTGCATAGAAGGCAGCCTGAATCTTGACCCACACTGCTGGCATGACCTTCATAGCTGCATTCAACGCTTTACTTTTACGCTGGTAACTTTACGGTTGCTCTCTCTGGATTGAGCATTTTTATTTCAACCAAGGGGAAAAATTAAATGCCTCTGCAGAGATTCGAACCTAGGACCTAGATTTTCAGGCCGATGTCCTAACCACTAGTTTTTTTTATTTATTGTAAGATGGATATATGTCTAGCGGATGCAGCTACATGTACAAATGTGCCAAATTAGAACTTGCATTCTCAGCCTATATAATCTTTGGCCATTCATGTGAGTACTAAATATTGTGAATGCATGTGAGACTGCCTTGTTTTACTTTTGTGAAATGTGTGAACTCACTTTGTTTACATCTTTGTGTTAATAAATGCAGTTTATCAGTTACCTCTGTTTGTTTCTTCTGCAAGTATGTCAAATGGCCCACACACACACTCATGCGCACAGACACACACAAAATCAGATCTCAAGTGTAAGTATTATTTTTGCAGTTTTATTTCAATGCCCATAATCAGTCAAACAAATATATCATCACACTTGCACCTAAGCTTAAAATTAGCAGTCCTGCATACATATGTAATGTGTAAATGTTTCAGGTCACCATCTGTCCTGGCTTGAACATGCAATAAGAACACCTCTACACAAACACATGTACAGTCAACCGGCTAGCTGCTTCCCTGTAAGGCATATTTTTCTATGAATTAATCGATTTTCCGCAGACAGCAGCCAGGTAGTGGATCTTTAGTATATGTCCAAGCAGACGGTTGATCTTAGTACAACACATCAAGGAAATATTTTTTTTAAAAACAGATCCAACATCTAACCTTCCAAAGTTCATAATCAATAAAGGAGAATGGTATGTTACTGGAACCCTTTATTTATGACTTAAGGCAATGTGCGGCAGTAAAATTACCAAACTTAAACTTGAAGAATACAGTCAAGGAATAACTTATAATAATATATACATCCACGGATGTTTTTCTGTGTGTGAGTTTGTGTGTACGATACTGTGTGTACGTATGCGTTTGTACGTGTGTGTGTGTGTGTGTAATGAAGAGAGAGAGAGAGAGAGAGAGAACTCAGAATGGTTTATTATATTAAGGTCACAGAGAGAGAGAGAGAGAGAGAGAGAGAGAGAGAGAGAGAAGAAAAAGAGAGAAAGAGAGGGGCAAAGAGAGAGACAGAGTGAGTGAGCGAGCGAGTAAGCAAGAGAGAGAGAGAGAGAGATACACACACACACACACACACACACACACACACACACACTGAAACAGACACACACATACACAGACATACATACACACACACAAACCAGAAGGAGTGAGAGCGCGAGAAAAAATGAGAAAGAGAAACTGAGTCGTCAGTAAGTTGTGGTATTGACACGTAGCGCTAAAAGATGTTGTGCTGTCGACACGTAGTGATAATGAACGAATGATAGCGACTCATAGACAAATTATTTGTACGGAGTGGCTAACGGTACGATATCGGATATAAAGCAAATTCGAGGGCTTAGATACTAGCGAAACGATATCGTACGCGAAGCAACTGTGAGAGCTTGGATGCTAGCGAAACGATATCGGATGTGAAGCAAATTCGTGGCCCAGATGCTAATTTGCATTCGTCTGACGAGTTTATAGCGATAGGCATTTTTTGTTGTTGTTGTTGTTGAGTTGAGCATTTTTTTCCGTCACTTCCGGTTTATGAGAAAAATGTTAGCACTAATCAACGTAGCGATAGCGGCACGTAGCACAAATGACACGTAGGACAAATGACACGTAGCACAAATGACACGTAGCGCTAGCGATACGCACCCCAGAAAACCCACGACGACGCAATGTCAGTTCAGCTGCAGAATCCTGGTTTCTTGTCAGGAAGTACCAACATAAACATTCTACCTGTAGCAAGCTGTGACCCAGCGCTGACACTTATCGTAGTGGTAATTAAACTTTCCAGGCTTCACGAATGGAAAAAATTCGATCCCCACACACCGTTCGGGATACCTAGTGTCCATATTGCACACTCCCCATGCACATCTTTTCACTCTCGGCATTTTATAACTTCAAAAATGTCACAGTCTACACAGCACTGTGAAAACAAAAACACGCCATGTTTGTTATCCCTTTCAAGGGAAGCTACTCTCCCGCTCTCCTCCCGCTCTATTTACGAATATGGACTATTCCCGAAAACACAAGATCCGTACTGCACAACTTCAGTGCACATGTACGCGAGAGTGCTCGGTCGCTTTTTGAAAATGTGTATCTTTGGAGAAAAATATAGAATAGTGCGCTGTCTGAAGGAATGGAGTTCTTATCGGACAATGCCAGCGCTCAGTTCAAAACGATGGGACATCTGACTGCCATGCGGCTATGTGAATCGGACATTTGAGCCTTTCAATCCGTCTGTGTCGGACGCCTGACGACATCCCCGAGGCTTTTACATGAAATAAGACCATACGGGCACTAATAGTTGCATACCAAAAATGAACTGCCTCAAGGCTCTCTATTCAGAGTGGTATCCTTTTAAAGCGAATACATTCAGGTACAGCTTCTTCTAAAGAAAAAAAAATTCACCCGAAACCACCAAAACATCTACCTCACTACAGAAAGCAGTCAAAGTGTTGATTTCAAGTTTGGTCTGTGACCAAGTGGAGGGATGGTCTTATCCCATGTTAAAGGTGAGGACAACTTTTTAAATGAGGCGTAGTGGGCCTTTAAAACATTGACACAAATTTACAATAGCAACAAGTTGTAATGCTCAGTACAACCAATACTGAGTGGAAATTTACTGCCGCTGTTGCTGTAGTTTCCCCATCGATCACAGCTGGACTTGGATAGCACTGCTTTTCATCCACATTCACTGGCCAGGTCTTCGTCATCTTCTGTCCCTACTGACAAATGAATGACAAAGGAACTGATCCTAAATAAATGCCAAGAGCGTAAACATTCTAATTCCCTGGAAGACAAGTTCTAATGCCTACTTTTTAACATATATATATATGAAATATAGAAGACGCATTCCTTGTCAGCGCTCGCTATCAAATTCAAAAAGCAAAGCAAAGGTGTGAAACACACACACTCACACACACACACACACACACACACACACACACACACACATACCCCAAGTTACACACGTACACACATACACACTCACTCACACGCACTCACTCACTCTCTCACACACACTTCATACACCAAAACACACCCCCATACGCACATATAAACAAACACACATACACACACATACACTTACGCACACGTACAAACACACACCCACCCACCCACTCTCTCTCTCTCTCTCTTTTTCTCTCTTATACAAACAGACACACACCCATACAAACACACACACACACACACATGTACATAGGCACGCATGTACGCACGCATACACCCGCAGACACACACACACACACACACACACACACACACACACACACACACACACACATACACACATACACACACACACACGCACACACACACGCACGCACACTCTCTCACACACACACACACACTCGCACACACACACACACACACACACACACACACACACACTCACACAGGCGTGCTGACGCGTATCTTTAGATATAAACCGTTAGTTCCACTGAATTCATGTTGGCTGCTTCAGTATGTACTGTACAGAAGAACATATTTTGTAAGCCAAACAGGTGTCACGTTTCAATATATCACTCAAGGTGATTATGAACCGGTTAATTACTACTAATTAACTAACCACACCACGATCCACTCTCGCAGGCATACAATTAAATAGAGTCAACAAAAGTATAAGTTTCAGACGCCTGTTTATGTATAAACTCTCCACCTCCCTCGAGCCTTCACTCAAAATATGTTCCTTTTACGTTCTCAACACGTAAAAAACCAGTGTTCACTGACAAAATGCCAGTACTATGTAGAAAATTATAGTAACACGCTGAACCCGTGTAAATACAGTCGAAATGAGAATGTTCTGTTCGAAAAGCTCTAGTTCGTGCAGGTGTCACACACCCCACGTTGTCACTACTCCAATGAAATCATAGATACGAAAAGACAACGGTGGTCAACGGGGTGCGTACGACATGGTGCACTTAGCTTTATCTCTGCTGCTGCTGCTTAGCCGGTATGCTGGTTAGTCGGTTCGCTGGTTAGCCGGTCCGCTGGTTAGCCGGTTCGCTGGTTAGCCGGTCCGCTGGTTAGCCGGTCTCCTGGTTAGCCGGTCTCCTGGTTAGCGTAGCCTCAACAGTTCCCGCCAGAGTCAGCCGTGCCGATGTTACGGGAACGTAACGAACGAACGAAACGAACGAACGAAGGAAGGCTGCAAACAGAAAGCATCGGTGCACTAAACATGTCAGCTACCCCTCACCCACCACCTTAAAACATGTCATCTTTAAATATCTCATCGAGCACGTGGGCCTGCACAAAACTGACTTTTTACAACAACAAAACAGCCATTTTCCGTCCTTCTCTCCCTATCTGCAAAAACCATATACAGATTAGTATTTTAGCGTCACAGAGAGTAAATTATGCGCTAACCTGGAAAGAACAACAGAGAGTATTTCATTCCACAACACAGACTCATCAACAGCGTTAAATAATGATTTATTACCTCAAAAGCCTATGATTGTAACTCTCAATGGAAGCAAAGTCCGCCTCCTCCCTGGAACAGTCTCTGTTCGTCAACAGTGACCCAAAACGTCCAGAACCCCTTGTCGAATCCTTATGCGAAAGCCATCGCCGACGAAGGAAATGTGACGACTTGTCCTCAGCAAAATACGTGGCAGAGGAAAGGAATAACTTGTGGAAGTTCCCCTAGAGTGCCGAATATGATACTCGGTGAAAAACCATCATACTCTAGTAACTGTGTGTTAGGTCCTTCCCCTTCTGCCGCTGGGTGTCAAGTGTGTCGTCCTTGAGTCTCTGACAGACCACCTAGCCAAATACACGTGACTGACCTTGTCACCAAACCAGTCCAGCTATACACAGTTTTGCCTCCCCAAGCAGGAAAAAGACACGAGAAACTCAATCCCTGAAAATCCCGTGCGCGCTGTCAGCGAAAAAAACCGTCAGCCCTATGACAGCAGAAACCTGCACTGTGAAGCTCGTGCGTTTCAAAACATCCGTGCTCGGGAGCACTGTCAGCAAAAACTCTGCTGTGTCCAATATCACGCACAGGCGCTTTCTATCATACATTGACCCAGAACAGGCACTCCACTGAGTGACGCTTTCTTGGTCTCTGTCACCCGATCGTGACACACCTCCCCTCTTCAAGACGAAACCTCGGTTTCGCTCACAGTCATGTTCTCCTCTACAGCCCGAGAGAGAAAGTCAGCTCCAACATTGTTGGCGCCCGGAATGACGCGTACCGTGAATTGGTACGGTTGGAGAATCAACGCCCAGCGCATAAGTCTGGCGTTTGCCAACCTTGCAACCTGAAGATATTGCAGAGGTTGATGGTCCGTCTCCAGACAGAAAGGTCGTCCGTACAGGTACGCTTCGAACTTCTGGATGCCCCAGACAATGGCGAGACACTCGCGTTCAACCGTTGCATACGCTGCCTCGGCCGAGGTCAGCTTACGGCTGGCGAAGCAAACAGGGTGCAAAAACCCCTCTGTCTCCTGAAGCAACACTGCCCCAAGTCCCTTCCCTGAAGCGTCTGTCCTCAGCACGAAGTCCTTGTTCAGGTCTGGTAGTCGGAGAATAGGCTGACTGGTGAGTCGCCTCTTCAGGGTGTTGAATGCGGAGCTACATTCCTCAGTCCACACTACAACGGTCGGTTGTAGTTTCTTGGTAAGGTTGGTCAGTGGTAGAGCGATTTCGGCAAAGTGCGGGATGAAGCGTCTATAGAAGCTGGCTAGGCCCAGGAAAGACCTGACTTCTTTCTTCGTGCGCGGTGGCTCCGCCTCCCGAATCTTCTGGATCTTGTCGTCCTCTGGAACGAGCAATCCCTCGCCGACAACATGACCCAGGAAAGACAATTCCCGGAATCCCAAGTAGCACTTGGACGGTTTAGCTCCCAGATTTCCGTCCTTCAACCTTCCGAACACGTCGCGCAGGGCGTCGAGATGTTCAGTCCATGTCTCTGTCGCGATCAGCACATCGTCGATGAAACTGCTGATGTCCTCGCGCTTCAATGGTTCCAAAAGTTTCCTCATCATGCGAGTGAAGACGGCACCTGCATTCTGTAGACCAAAAGGCATGACTGTCCACTGGAACTGGCCGAATGGAGTGGTAAATGCAGTCTTTGGGCGGTCTTCCTCGGCAACTGGGATTTGCCAGTATCCCTTGGTGAGGTCCAGTTTGGAAAAGTACTTGGCCTTGGCCAAGTGACTGAAGAGGTAGTCCACATCAGGCATGGGTTCCGCGTCAAACGCCGTAATCTTGTTCAGCTTCCGGTAGTCAACACAGAACCTGACGCGTCCATCCTTCTTCTTTACAAGCACAATTGGTGAACTGTAGGGAGAGTTCGCTGGCTCGATGACGCCCAACTTCGTCATGTCGGCGATTTCCTTCCTGACCACCTCCTTCTGGGCATGAGGCATGGGATACTGCTTCGTCCTCACTGGCTGTTTCTCCAGCAAGTCGAAGGTAAACTCCTCTAGATGCGTCTGAAGTGGTATGTCTGTAAGGACCCGTGCTGCATCCTTCAGGATCTCTTGCAGGTCCGCCTGCTGGTCGTCCCCAAGATCAGGTGAGATGTGCACGTCCGTGAGATCCTCACTAGCCTCCAGCGGACAAACTGGTACCCGTCCTCCTCCCTGTTCTTCCGTTGTCTCGTCCATCACGACAGCAACTGCTTCTGTCACTTTGTCCTTTTCCCCGTAGGCAGTCCTCTCTATGTAGGCGCGCAGCAGGTTGGCGTGGTACAGGCGTGCTTTCCCGTTCATGACGATCCTGTAGTCGTTTTGGCCCACTTTCGCTGTCACCTCAAAAGGTCCTTGCCACTGCAGTTGTAGCTTGTTGTGTTTGACAGGTAGAAGTAGCAACACCCGTTCTCCAATCTTGAAGCTGCGCGGCCGTGCCTTGCGGTCGAATCCTCGCGCGTAACGCTGTGCTGCTCTTCCCAGGTTCTCTTGAGCCAATTTGCAGGTCTCTTCAATCCTGTTCCTGAGTTCTACGATGTAGGTCGCTGTCGTCTGCACCTCCTCGTCAGCTTCTTCGTCCGTCCAAGCTTGACGCAGGATAGCCATGGGACCGCGTACCTGTCTGCCGTACAACAACTCAAATGGGGAAAAACCCAAGCTCTCCTGAGGAACCTCGCGGTATGCAAAAAGCAATGCTGGGATGTACCTGTCCCACGTGCGTGGTTTCTCCTGAGCTAGTTTCCTCAGCATGGTCTTCAAGGTGCCATTGAACCTTTCCACCAGTCCGTTGCACTGAGCATGGTAAGGAGTGGTGAAGTGCTGCTCCAGTGATAGCAGTCGTGCTGCCTCCGCCATCACTCCTCCCGTGAACTGCGTGCCTCTGTCGGTGAGTACCTCTGATGGAATTCCCAGCCGGGACCACATAGTAACCAGAGCCTCAGCTACTCGCGTGGCTTCAATCGATTTCAGAGGGATCGCCTCTGGGTATCGAGTAGCGTAGTCCACCATGGTCAAAATGTATCTGTTTCCGTCCTCAGACGCAGGCAAGATGGGCCCGATGATGTCCACTGCCACCCGACGAAAGGGTTCGTCGATGAGCGGCATCTTCTCTAAGGGGACCTTCCTCACCCTTCCTTTGGCAACCACCTTCTGGCACTTATCGCAGGACGCACAGAAACGTCGGACATCCGTGCAGATGCCTGGCCAGTAAAAGTGGCGCCAGACACGATCCGTGGTCTTCTTGGTACCAAGATGACCTCCCAGAATCGAGTCGTGTGCCGTTGCCATGACACCCTCGCGAAACTCGCGAGGCACGACAACCTGTTTGAATGTACCTTCTTGGTTGCTGAACTCACGGTAGAGCAACTTCTTGTCCCTGAGGAACTTTGACCTCCCATGCTTCCCGCTCAGCTTCACCTTCCCCGACTTCGCGTGCTCCCGAGGAGTAGCTAAGGTCGGGTCAGAATCCTGAGCCTTCGCGAGAAGCGCGGGGGTCACGTTCCCCAGGGCAGCTCGTGCAGCAGGTAGGGGTTTGAGAGGTTTGTCCTCTCGCTCCGCCTGTGCCCGCGTGAGCACTGAAATGACGTCGGGAGACCGATAAACGGGAACCTCCCTGGTGACGCCGTCCACAAACTGAACCCGGTTTCCAATGAGCAGGTCGCATGGAGGATCGTCCATGACGACGGCCACAATGGTCCCCGTGAACAACGGGGTTACGACCTTGATCACTGCCGTGTTCAAGTCGTAAGCGTGAGATGCCTCGGCCATTCTCACCCTGATGCTGTCTCCTGTGTAGGCCATAGCTGGAACTAGACTCGCCCGAACCACTATCATGTCTGCCCCTGTGTCCCGCAGACCTTCGCCCTTCACTCCGTTAACGTAGACGTTGCAGTGGGGCTGGAAATGTTTCCTGGAGCACGGAACGCAGAGTTGTGGGATGGTGCATGAGCTCGTGACGTCCCTGAACTCCTCACTGCCAACGAAGTGAACGCCCTTCTGGTCAGCCTGTCTCTTGTGGCAGTCCTTCTTCACGTGGCCCCGCTTGTTGCAGTAGTAACACTGGATGTCAGTTCTGGAACTCGATCCCTTGTGTCCCTGATCGTCCTTCCCGTCCTTGGGTCCTGAAGAACCCGAATTTCCCGTTTTTCCTGGCCGTGAGCCTGAAGATTTGCCGGAGATCGCCTGGGCGTCCTCGTGCACTCTGATCCAGTCGGCTGCCTCCTGAGTAGTCTTGGGCTGGTGCTCCTGCACGAAGGTCACCACCTCAGGTCGCAGGCTGGACATCAGTTGTTCCATGACTATGAGGTCGGCAAGGTCGTTGACGGTCCAGTCCTTTTCGGCCATCTCCACCCAGCGCCGCAGGTAGAGGTTAAGGCGTGCCACAAACTGATGACTCAGCTCGCCGCTCAGTCTCTTGCTGTTACGCAGACGTCGTCTGTAGGCTTCAGCAGTCAGGTTAAAGCGCTGGAGTAACGCCTTCTTAAGTGCCTGATAGTCTCTCGCCTCGTCGTCCTCCAAAGCGTTGTAGAGCTGCAATGCGCGTCCCTTTAAGCAGGTGCTAAGGCGGCTAGCCCACGTGGCCTCTTCCCACTTCTGGTCAGATGCAATGCGCTCAAACCGGCGTAAAAAGTCGTCGAGCTCGTCCTTGTCATCGTCGAACGTCGGCAGTCTCGTACGGTCGGCAACAAACGTCGGCGCGCTAGCCTGAGTGAGCGTACCCTTCTCGGCCTGTAGCCTAGCTAGCTCTAGCTGGTGATCGCGATCCGCCTGTTCCTTCCGGTCTAGTCTGTCACGTTCGTCTTTCTTTTCCTGTCTGTCAAGTTCGGCCTGTCGTTCCTGTCTCTCAAGCTCGTCTTTCTTATCCTGTCGGTCACGTTCGGCCTGTCGTTCTCTTTCTTGTCTGTCACGTTCGGCCTGTCGTTCGGCCTGTCACGTTCTCTTTCTTGTCTGTCCAGTTCGTCCTTCTTTTCCTGTCTGTCTCGTTCGTCTTTCTCTTTCTTGTCCTGTCTGTCACGTTCGGCCTGTCGTTCTTGTCTGTCAAGCTCTTCTTTTCTCGTCTGTCGCTCTATGTCTTCCCTACGTTCCAGCTCCTTGCGTTTAAGCAAACTACGCGCTCTAACGCGTGCGTCACGCTCTGTCTGTTCCTCACTGCCAGGAGTCTCGAAAGTTATTCTCCTCGTCGGAGATCCCCCTGTAGCCATGGTTAGTTTTAGCAAAGCTTTATCACAAAAGTAAGTCTAACGCAGCTATAGCTAGAATACGCGGTGACGAAAGCGGTGGATACAAAAATCCAGCAACCGGAAAATGCAGAAGAAAAATCCAAACGGTGTAGAACAAATCGCGTAGCCTACTTTATGGCTGCTTTCTGCGGTGAAACAAAGTGTTTCCCACAGCCGTGGCCTACTTTATCGGCTGCTTTTTGCGGTGAAACAGAGTGTTTCCCACAGCCTTGGTTAGGACAGAAGTCCTCGGACCCTTCCCCCCCAAAATTCCAACAAAGTCAAAATATGGAGAAAAATCCAAGTAAAACAAGACGGTAGAAAATGTAACCTGTTACGGAATGCGAAACAACAATGTAGAGAAAACTGAGTAAAACGAATAACAAATCCGCTAACCCCGCTCAGCTCTCTGCAACGGAAAACTCTGAACGTACAACAACAAAGATTCACAAACAAAGGAAAGGGAGATAATCACAGTTAGCGCATACAATAACTCACAAATTACAATTTACATTTCCTGCAAGATGTGAATCGCTTAAGGTGTGGTATATGATCAAAACTATACAAAAAAGGGTAGCACCAAGCAGAAAATAAGTCGAGCACTGACGAGATTATCTGCTCTTAGTTCTCCTTAATTGGTGGGTCTTTATCAGTTGGAAATTAACTGAGTAAATCCCGGCTTGGCCCCCACGTGTCACGTTTCAATATATCACTCAAGGTGATTATGAACCGGTTAATTACTACTAATTAACTAACCACACCACGATCCACTCTCGCAGGCATACAATTAAATAGAGTCAACAAAAGTATAAGTTTCAGACGCCTGTTTATGTATAAACTCTCCACCTCCCTCGAGCCTTCACTCAAAATATGTTCCTTTTACGTTCTCAACACGTAAAAAACCAGTGTTCACTGACAAAATGCCAGTACTATGTAGAAAATTATAGTAACACGCTGAACCCGTGTAAATACAGTCGAAATGAGAATGTTCTGTTCGAAAAGCTCTAGTTCGTGCAGGTGTCACACACCCCACGTTGTCACTACTCCAATGAAATCATAGATACGAAAAGACAACGGTGGTCAACGGGGTGCGTACGACATGGTGCACTTAGCTTTATCTCTGCTGCTGCTGCTTAGCCGGTATGCTGGTTAGTCGGTTCGCTGGTTAGCCGGTCCGCTGGTTAGCCGGTTCGCTGGTTAGCCGGTCCGCTGGTTAGCCGGTCTCCTGGTTAGCCGGTCTCCTGGTTAGCGTAGCCTCAACAGTTCCCGCCAGAGTCAGCCGTGCCGATGTTACGGGAACGTAACGAACGAACGAAACGAACGAACGAAGGAAGGCTGCAAACAGAAAGCATCGGTGCACTAAACATGTCAGCTACCCCTCACCCACCACCTTAAAACATGTCATCTTTAAATATCTCATCGAGCACGTGGGCCTGCACAAAACTGACTTTTTACAACAACAAAACAGCCATTTTCCGTCCTTCTCTCCCTATCTGCAAAAACCATATACAGATTAGTATTTTAGCGTCACAGAGAGTAAATTATGCGCTAACCTGGAAAGAACAACAGAGAGTATTTCATTCCACAACACAGACTCATCAACAGCGTTAAATAATGATTTATTACCTCAAAAGCCTATGATTGTAACTCTCAATGGAAGCAAAGTCCGCCTCCTCCCTGGAACAGTCTCTGTTCGTCAACAGTGACCCAAAACGTCCAGAACCCCTTGTCGAATCCTTATGCGAAAGCCATCGCCGACGAAGGAAATGTGACGACTTGTCCTCAGCAAAATACGTGGCAGAGGAAAGGAATAACTTGTGGAAGTTCCCCTAGAGTGCCGAATATGATACTCGGTGAAAAACCATCATACTCTAGTAACTGTGTGTTAGGTCCTTCCCCTTCTGCCGCTGGGTGTCAAGTGTGTCGTCCTTGAGTCTCTGACAGACCACCTAGCCAAATACACGTGACTGACCTTGTCACCAAACCAGTCCAGCTATACACAGTTTTGCCTCCCCAAGCAGGAAAAAGACACGAGAAACTCAATCCCTGAAAATCCCGTGCGCGCTGTCAGCGAAAAAAACCGTCAGCCCTATGACAGCAGAAACCTGCACTGTGAAGCTCGTGCGTTTCAAAACATCCGTGCTCGGGAGCACTGTCAGCAAAAACTCTGCTGTGTCCAATATCACGCACAGGCGCTTTCTATCATACATTGACCCAGAACAGGCACTCCACTGAGTGACGCTTTCTTGGTCTCTGTCACCCGATCGTGACAACAGGCAAGACCTCGCCTGAATGTTGACCGCACACTTGGAAGTCCTTATTGACCGTGCAAGGATAGTAGGCCCTTTTTTAATAACCACTACGGGCGCAGTGGCGTGGTGGTAAGACGTCGGCCTCCTAAACGGGAGGTCGTGAGTTCGAATCCCGGTCGGTGCCGCCTCAGTGGTGGGTTAAGAGTGGAGATTTCTCCGATCTCCCAGGTCAACTTATGTGCAGACCTGCTAGTGACTTAATCCCCTTCGTGTGTACACGCAAGCACAAGACCAAGTGCGCACGGGAAATATCCTGTAATCCATGTCGGAGTTCGGTGGGTTATGGAAACACGAAAATACCCAGCATGCCTACTCAACAAAAGCGGAGTGAAGCTGACTATGCGCTCTGAGTATAGTGTGGGGAACCCAAATGGGCAAACGAGCTCACACGTAACCAGAATATTTTGGAACGCTGAAAAAGAAGAAGAAGAATAACCACTAAAGGTTTTTGAATTAGTTAGGTCTAATATTGTCTTGTTGTTCCACATGCTGGACTTCTTTTATAAGGTAGGTAACTGCGTCTGATTATAGGTATTTTGCTCGAGATAGTTACCTCCCTTGCTTGCTGTGCATAATGCAGGTTTTTATTCGGGCATGTTATATTTATTTATCTATTTATCATTTTTTGTTACGCCGTTTTATACTATTATTTATTTGTAGTTCTCGTGATCCTACAAAAACAATTTACTGAATAATTTGCGGTTATCGTGCCATCAGCCTTCATACTTCTGTCGTTTGTTTTCTCAACACCGTTCTTGCTATCAAATGGAGAGAGAGAGAGAGAGAGAGAGAGAGAGAGAGAGAGAGAGAGAGAGAGAGAGAGAGAGAGAGAGAGAATGTGTGTGAGTGTGTGTGTGTGTGTGTGTGTGTGTGTGTGTGTGTGTGTGTTTCTGTAACTGTGAGTTTATGTGTTTGCGTGTGTGTGTGTGTGTGTGTGTGTGTGTGTGTGTGTGTGTGTGTGTGTATGTTTCTGTAACTGTGAGTTTATGTGTTAGCGTGTGTGTGTGTGTGTGTATGTGTGTGTGTGTGTGTGTGTGTGTGTGTGTGTGTGTGTGTCTGTGTGTGTATGTGTGTGTGTCTGTGTGTGTGTCTGTGTGTGTGTGTGTCTGTGTCTGTGTCTGTGTCTGCACACCCTCCTCTATTTTACAGTACTGACACAACTTTACCTGAAAGATTCCTTGTCCCGACAGGCTTGCAGCACTTTTGATCCACCCCCCTGTTACCCCTTCCTCTATGTTACGCTACTGGCAGAAATATACCTAAGAGATCCTTTCTCCCAACAGACCACCAGCACTTTCATCGAGACACCCCTCCCCTGTTCAGTTAAGTCCTTGGAGTGCCAAAACTGACTCGTTCGATCAGTTTCGCTTCAAGACCCAAGGGACGCAACCGCTTACAGACTCCCCCCTACAGAGGATACACCGCAAAGCGACTGTTTACTCTCCCCTGATTCATTTCTCCTCGCTAATCCGCGCTTCGCTTTTCCGTGGCTAAGGCTGAGATTTGGACGTGTTTGTTTTCGCGCCAGAGATGGCGAGTGTTCTGGGCACAAATTCAATTCTCCGCCACCACTGCCTTGGTCGCCATCGACCGTGGCGCCTCTCTCGCCGTCTTTATTGTGTTTCCGGAACCGAAGAGTCTCCAGGGGAAAGAACTAAGATGTGGTTTCCGTTTAGCAATGCCGCAGTGTCGAGTGATATTGGTGGGTGAATTAGTTAGTGGCGCAATATTGTTGTCTTTTTTTGTTTAGTCCTGAATCTGCGTGTGATGGAGTTTGGGGCATGGGGTGGGGGGGGGGGGGCGGAGGAGTAAGGGAACGAAAAGAAATTTCAGAGAAGAAAGAAAACCATGCTGACAGAAACATGTATAGCTGTTGGCTGTAATTGCGTGGAAATTAATTCCACGAAAGCTACAATGTGACAGAGGTTATCTGTCACCTGTCATTACGCTTTCCTGATCGGTCCCAAGACAGGTGCACTGCAATCAGAGACTTTAAGGGAACTCAGCATGTATTTGAAATTCCTTATATCAGTCTCTTGCAATCATTTCACAAACTGAGTCTGCGTTTCTCTCTTTGTATTGGAATTTCCTTGTGTGTTATTTCGTTTTGTTTTATTTCTCCTTCATATTGTCTCTCTGCCGTTTTGTTCTAACTCCTCAATTGTGTTTCTCCTTTTCAACCCAGCTTTTTGTCTTCAAGGGAAACACTGAGATGGGGGTTGCAACGCAGATGTTTTGATATTTTCTTCAGTGAAGTGGGACGGTTTGCTTTCAAGGATTTTAACCTGTCGGAATCCACTTTAACACCTGTTTAAGTATCTGCAGCTTTGTTCACAAACTGCCCGAGGCATAAGACCAGGGATCAGTGCAGTTTAAAAGTTCAAAGGTTGGTTCCTTACTTTACAATTTACACTGAGTTGGAGATGACGTATCCAGTCATGAAATAAGGCGGTTGAAATGTTAAATTTATGTAACTGCTTGCACGCGAATACACGCGTAGAAATTGTTAGATGCATTTTCTTAAGAATTGTGTTCTTATAATATTATATCCTGGTGGAGCATTTTGTGTGTGTGTGTGTGTGTGTGTGTGTGTGTGTGTGTGTGTGTGTGTGTGTGTGTGTGTGTGTGTGTGTGTGTGTGTGTGTGCTGAATTGTTGTGTTTTGTTCTTGTTGTGAGTCTTATTTTGTTGTTGCTATTGCTGTTGTTGTTGCTGTTGCTGTTGTAGTTGCTGTTGTGTTTGCGCCAAACAACAGAAGATGTGATCTACTTTACGCTTGCTGAAACTAGTCTAACTTGGCATTTACCCTTCCATCATCCCACGGTGTGATATTCTAATCGTTCCTTTTGAGAATGTAAAACGAGATGTGTGTTCTAGTGATACCCCGCAGTGACAGGAGACATGTCGGAAAGCTTCTAACAATCCCATGTGGGTCAAATTATTGCTTGTAGCACGTGCTGAGCAACCTTTCACTGTCTTCCGCTACCTAAAGGTCTGTATAGGTTTAAGCAGGAAGCATACCTCTGTTTTCTCTGTGTACCTGCTTCTACAAGCCTGTTCATGGTGAGACGAAAAAGTTTAATGTACAGGTTTTCGTGAACAGTCAGGAACGAGTTGGGAAAAATGCTAGCCGTTAGTGTAAATGAGAGAGAGAGAGAGAGAGAGAGAGAGAGAGAGAGAGAGAGAAAGAGAGAGTTTGTGTGTGTGTGTGTGTGTGTGTGTGTGCCACGGTGTGTGTGTGCGTGTATGTGTGTGTGGCTGTCTAGCTGTATGTAGTCTGTCTGTATGTCTGTGTGTGCGTGTGTGCATGTGTTACACCATTTAAATTGGCCGGCCTCTCTCTCTCTCTCTCTCTCTCTCTCTCTCTCTCTCTCTCTCTCTCTCTCTCTCTCTCTCTCTCTCTCTCTCTCTCACTCTCTCTCAAACAGCCTTGTTGACATTTCATTGCCAGCACAACAAATTTTGGGATGATTTATTTTCACATAACAATCGACAATGGGCCTGTGATAGTATGATTCATCATGTTTTAACTTTACTTCATTTCAAACAGAAAAAAAGATGAAAATATGTATGTTAAAAAAAAATATCAGATATACGCAACTATACACAAATACAAATAACAACGTGAAGTTTTGAGGATTTTCGCTATGCACTAATAAATTGTACTCCAAAACACTAGCCAAAAGAATACTTGTTGACATGATCGTATGTTGAACAACATGCTTCTGAAGCCTTTTGATGTACTCTTACACACACATTTGCCTGAAAGAAAAAGCACATAATACAGAAGTTGACTTTCGGGTTTGAAGACGAAGAAATTGCGTTGTAATCAAAAAGCAAAACATGCAAACACGGATAATTATTGTAGCAATAACAGTGGAACATGGGAGTCAAATAAGAATTCAATGACGAGATAACAGGTGACTGTTGGGATAAATATATCTTAAAGGCACAGTAAGCCTCCCGTAAACCATCACAGAGCTCCCCGAGCGTCTAAATACAGTACAAGCATACTTCCATTTGAACGCTCACCTAACGGGAACATCCTGGCTGCTTTCTGTCGAGCGTGAGACATTTTCAAAGAATTTATTTTCGTAGACTTGTTCGTTAACAACAACGGCGCCTCGTTTTTGTGCTAGACCTAACTTTTAAAATCTAAATAATAAATTGACAGCTTGTTACACAAACATTCTTTAATCATAAAAGAATTCGTTTTTCATCAAGACAAGATCAGAACAATTTGAAGTTGTGAATGTTTAAAAAAAAAGAAAAGCCCGGAAGCAGGGTCACGCAAGGGTCGTAGCAGACGAAGGTTTATCAGTGCAAATCGCCGTTCCTCTCAACAGTCAAAAGCCATCGCTAGAGTTCTTGTGAACCACAGCCGTTGTTTCGTGCATAAAAAACGTGCTATTGTAGATAAGCTCACATCGAGTCGCATTCATGACTAACTGACGACTGCATTGTGAAAAAGGAAAACTGGATCACACGGGTTCACGATGGCTCAGGGGTAAGATAAACCACGCAAAAATAAATTCTTTGAAAATTGTTCGCTCTTTACGGAGGGCACCTAGGATGTTCTCAATCGGTGAGTGTTTAAATGAAAGGGTGTTTGTACTGTGTGTAAAAGCCTGACCGTATCTGTGATGGTTTACGGGAGGCTTACTGTGCCTTTAACACAAAAAGAAATGCTTGAGATTGTGAATGTGTGTGGCTCTTTGTGGCTGGCTGGCTGGCTGTGTGTCTGCTTGTCTGTCTGTTTATCAGTGTTTATGTGTGCGTGTGCTGTATCTGTTTCTGGGTCTGTTTCTGAGTCTGTGCGTGCATTCGTGCGAATGTACGTCTGCTATGCAAAGGTGAACATATGAAATAACCTCGTTGGGGTGGTCGTAATGGGCAGGTTGTCGCTAGATACAGGTGGTCGCCAGGGCAGGTTCGACTGCACAACCAAATCAAGAACGGCCTAACTTTTCTTAGGTACCTCCTGCCCAGCACTCTTAGTACAGTAGATGAAAAATTATAGTGGAAGCATAAATCTTTTTATAGATAGATAGATAAAAGATACAGCTCCCCAGCAACCTCTCTCTCTCTCTCTCTCTCTCTCTCTCTCTCTCTCTCTCTCTCTCTCTCTCTCTCTCTCGCTCTCTCGCTCTCTCGCTCTCTCTCTCTCGAT
The DNA here is from genome assembly GCF_037325665.1 of Littorina saxatilis. Taxonomy (NCBI): domain Eukaryota; kingdom Metazoa; phylum Mollusca; class Gastropoda; order Littorinimorpha; family Littorinidae; genus Littorina; species Littorina saxatilis. The sequence continues at coordinate 67,795,965 of NC_090245.1, forward strand.
AAATTAACTTAATATCACCATGATTTTATTCTAATACTTAGTATGATGGACACTGCAAAACTCATCAAATCGCTTCACTGCTTTCACTTAATTCACACTACAAGTTCATGGCAGAAAGACAACAATTTATTGGGGCAGGGACGTGCTCAGGATCAAAGCATTTAATTGACTCTACGGTTTATTACGCCCAAAGATACCGTCCTGCTCTTGTACGCATCCGTGTTCACTACCAAAGATCGTTCCAAGCATTTACGTGTTCACTTCCAAATATCTGTCCTGGCATGTACGTGTTCACTACCAAATATCTGTCCAGGCATGTACGTGTTCACTACCAAAGATCTGTCCTGGCATGTACGTGTTCACTACCAAAGATCGTTCCAAGCATTTACGTGTTCACTACCAAAGATCTGTCCTGGCATGTACGTGTTCACTACCAAAGATCGTTCCAAGCATTTACGTGTTCACTACCAAAGATCGTTCCAAGCATTTACGTGTTCACTACCAAAGATCGTTCCAAGCATTTACGTGTTCACTACCAAAGATCGTTCCAAGCATTTACGTGTTCACTACCAAAGATCTGTCCTGGCATGTACGTGTTCACTACCAAATATCTGTCCTGGCATGTACGTGTTCACTACCAAATATCTGCCCTGGCATCAACGTGGAACAAGAGCATCCGTAAATGTAAATACACGCCAAAAATCACAACGTGACTGCTTTCCATGCACAGTAGGAAGTTTTTGTTGAATTCATTTCGTAAGTGACAACTATGTCACTCTGCTTATTTGATTCAGTATTCCAAAAAATCCCAGTATTCACAGAATGCAGCCACCCACACTTTGAGTTTGTGTATGTCTCCAAGCAAAAGTATGCTCTTATTCTATATTAAAGCCTGAACAAATATGTGACGGTGAGCTTGATCGTGCTCACAGGCGGTACGGTACCTTTAAAGTAAAATATGATTCAAATTACTGACTGTGCATAATGTCTTTTGGATGTTGCGTTGTCACCAAAAAAGGAAATTGTTAGCCACCTTTTCATGGAATGCTGTTGAGTTAGACACCGTGTCATTACAAATTACAATGTCTGCACAAAGCGATGGCAGGGTACTTTACAAGTGTTAAAATAAAGACGAACATAAAGTTCACGAACATGAAACACAAGAAATATAGTTTGAAGTCGTAGTCCTAAGAACACTACACACAAGACTTGAGTTAATCACATGAACACAAAATTGTGTATTCTTACATTATTCGTATGAATGACAAGTCTGGATGTCTGAAATGACATATCATGTAATCTAGCAGTCTCACAGAATGTTCAGCCGGTTGTCGTCAATTTTATCGAATGCATCAAACACAAATTAGATGCACGAATGATACCTTACGCAATTCACAAATGAAGAACCATGCATTGTAGATACACAGTTTGACCTGTATTAATATAATTCCAGTTTCAGAAACGTCACATGTACATCCTTTATTAACATATGTTAGAACATATGTACAATGTACAATCCACGTTTAATATCACAATATCAAATACTCTCCTTCATACCCTTACACACACGCGCACGCACGCTTACACACACACCACACACCACACACACACACACACACACACACACGAACTTTATGATGTCGCGGTGATGTTCTGACAGACATACAACTGTTAATATCAGCCGACAAGAATTAATCTTGGTACACACTTCACAGCTACCACTAGACCTTAAACACAAATCATTTCCCACACTATGAAAGTGATGTCCAAAACACAGATAAGAGTTCTAGCAAATGTAATTACAAATAAAGCAAATCCATGTATTTTCATTTTTGTTGCGATGTCTGTTCTTTGTGTATCCATCAGACTTGCATTGGAAACTGTATTAAACAGTAAAATTCGTGTTTGGACTTAGTTCGAATTTGAAACGCCGAAGGGCCTTAATGATCAGTTTATTCTCGTCGTGTTTTGTATTCAGTAATCAAATCTAGCCACGACAACGCTTTTGTCGTTTTGTAGCAAGATTGTACTCGACAAACGCGCAAAATACATGTACAAACACACCTTGTTAAGTCCAAAGTAATCATACTTACACAAGCATGAGAATGAACTGATGACTCTAAACGTCATCGCGATAGTACTTGGTACTGATACGTGCAAAGCAAGATGTAGTCACAGAGAAAGGTGATTGCACGTGAGACACATGTGCACAGTCTTACGCAGTTCAGTGTCATCAAAAGTGAGACACATGTGTACAGTCTCATACAATGCAGTGTCATTAATGCTGTGGTCTTTGAAATCATGTGAATATCAATCTGAGGTCATAATTATGACGCTGGACACGAAATTACGAAGTGACGAGCGTTGGCGAGGCCGAAACAAAAACATCGTCATTGTGTTTTGTTCAACACTTTGGAGCCAGGCAAGTTCTACGTGGCACATACAAAAGTGACATTCGTCAGTTCTCTTGATCTCTTTCGCTAGCTTGAGGCAAGAAAGCAAGACATACGTTCTAAAACAGAAAGTCTTGTCTCGACTTGCTGTTGCCTTTGCAGTTGTATTTTCTGCCTGCGTCTGAACACAACTTGTCCATATGCAGTATTGACGATACAAGTGACCACGTGAAAAGTCTTTGTTGACAAATGCACATACGAGTTGAAACTGTCTGTCCGGCATCCACCGTGGTTTTATATTCAACCACGAGTCAACAAATTAAACCGCAAGTACAATAAATACCTCATATTTCGTCAAGACATTAACATAGCGCACTTCATTCAGTGACCCAGCAAGTCATTTAGAGTTAACAGTGTGTGTGTTAAATTTCAACACGCACTTGCTTGTGGCTGATTTAAGTTTAAACAGCCACAATGTCGTCATTATTAATGCAAAACAATATGACGGCATACTGATATTTTCCGCTGTCTCCTGTTTTCTTCATGCCAAAAAGAAAAATCCAGGCGAGACCTTATTTTGTTCGTGCACAAGCACATCAGAATGTCATTTAAGTTATCACACGACAAGTCAGCATACTTCTCGTGCTTTTTGGGAGTAATTGAAATACTGCTCAAATCTCCAACTATTTTATGTATCTGCACGGTCTATCAAAGTACATAATAGAGTTCATACCAGACGCATATCTGTTTGTCAATTTTTGGTTTCCACGATGGCCTCGTTCGGACGTAGTCTCGTCAGTTCCATTTCATTTTCGAGTCGAGTTCTTTGTGATAGCGATCGATGATTTATGGTCATATGGATGCCCTTGAGTTGTCCTCCGTTTACCCCAGTCGATCAGTTTTGATAATTTTGTGAATGTTTGGTGAAGGTGGCCGCCACGCAAACACAAAATCCACAGAGCTCGTCCTCTCCGTAATATGAGAACTAACGAACTGTCCTTCGTAGGAACGCTTGCTTTCTGCAGTGTACAGCAGTAAGTACTAATATTCATAGAATATTTTTCTTCCGTGTTACACCCAAAATAACTTATTTTCATACCATTACTTCTTTCTGTGGTACAGCAGTAAAAACGTATATTTATGTCGTATTTTCTTCTGTGATACGGCAGAACTTATTTATGCATGTGTATCATCGTTTTCTTCTGTGTTGCACACGAAAGTGTTAAATACATGTAGGCCTACTTATACAAGTACTCAATATCATTGTTTACTTTTGCATTGCCGTAAAAAGTGCTTAAATACGTGTATTCATATAATCGTGTCCTCCTGTATTACAGCAGAAAACGTTTACATTCATGCGTTTATATCACCTTTTGCTTCTGCATGGCAGTAGACAGTGCTGAAATACGTGTATTCATAAATCGTTTCCTCCTTTATTACAACAGAAAGTGCTTCAGCCCATATCATCACGTCGAACCCCCATCTTCCAAGGCTGTCGCCTGTGTGACGCGAGATGCAGCAGAAGTCCTGGGCTAGAGGAATTACAGACCTCAAAGCCTAGCTCTTGCGGACGACAAAAAAACGTTCGTCGGAAGAATGACTGCTTCGACCATCTTGGAGTCAGTCATCCCAGTCACATTCTAAGATAAGTTACAGTGTCATTTATTGGTGTCTGTTGTGTCTCATGTTTCTCCACTTTCAAGGTCGATAAGCTCTTGTGAATGTTTGGTGTTGTCATGAATTAAACGTTACAATAACGTAGCCTTTCTTGTTTTTGTTTTTTTTACTTCTTCGTCGGCCGTCCAGCTTTCCGGTATTCCTCGAACTGATATTTTGACGCGCAGCAGTAGAAAGCAGAAGAAGAACACTCCAAGCTGAAGGAAGAGGACTGAACGTACACCTGGTGATGTCTTTGGTCTGGCATTTCAGGTGTGAAAGCTCACATATGACCTCGATTCTTGTATCTACTACAAATGGACGAAATCTGTACTCACAACCCGATGGTAATGTCGCCATACGTTATTGATCAGAGGAATATAATATAGATCTTTAACTTGAAGCACCGTTTTCACTTCCACAGTCCTACTCTGGGAGTCTTCTAGGTCATTATAAATCACTGCACTTCTTCCTTGAAGATATATCTGTCACATCGGGATGCCTTGAAGTGGATGGAGGAAAACACTTCACAACATTCACTTATTACGCAAAATCTGCTACTTTTTTTTTAATTCAATTTCTTTTTTAGGTTTCTGTCGTTCCTGACTCTGGTTTTTTCTCTGCATTTGCAGTTCTTGGACTGGTTTTTTTTCCAGGCCTACAATTTCCAAAACACTGGCACTTCTGTTCTTCACGTATGGTAAGTTTCAACAATTTAGTTTTTTCTTTCACATATGATACGCTGAAAATTGTCCCAATGATGTCACGATAAATGTAATCTTTTCATGATTGGAATTAGTCGAGAAGCAAGTGTTACAATGTTGTTCATCAAAGTAAACGTCACACGTAAAAATGCAATGACGCAACGACTGACGTAATGATGACGTAGGCAAGTGTAGAAAATGTGAAGACAGGATGGACGCCGTTGATTGGATAATCAGGATTTGGGTTAGACACTGACCAGGTGTTGTCATTACCTGCAAAACACACAGAAGTAAAACATAAGTAGTTGTAAGTAAACATGCTACTTAAAACATGTACTTTTGAAATTCCTAAAATTCCTGAAATTCGCACGATAGACAGTGTTCGGGTGCGTCCATATCCCGAAAAAAACTGGGCAAAACGTTCGTGCAAAAAAACAATTGAACCACACCTGATTTGTCCTTTTTCTGGAAATAAACATCACACGTAAACGAAAATGGTTTAAAAACAACAACAACTACCCAAACGAAGATTTCTGTTGACCCGCCAACCCAATTTTTGTAAGACATGTTACCATGAACGACCTGTTTCTTGTATTGGCCCGACAGGTTAATGTAATTGACGAATTCGAAAATAACGGGGATGTATGGGTTGTAAAAAAGTGAATGTCCTTGCTCTTTACCCAGACAAAAAATGGAGGATCGGACTCACGTGTACAGGAGCATGGTGCACTTGTGAAGTTATTTGTCAAAGGAAAAGCAAGGGTATTCACTCTTTCACCATGCAAACCCGACGTCTATTCTACATTGCGGTGAGTAGTGAGGATGGTTTCAGATCAGAGGGACACAAACGCGTCATGACATCTGCCTTTAGACTAACCACATCATCGTGCAGTGCACCTCAATTCTTCACCACGGATCATATTCTTCCTTCACACACACACACACCCACACATACACACACACGCCCGCACACACACGCACACAAACACACACACAAACACACACACACACACACACACACACACACACACACACACACTCGCGCGCACGCCGGCTCTCACTCAAACATACTCACGCGCACACTCACATACACAAACACACAAGCGCGCGTGCACACATTCACACAAAGTGAATACTCTCTATTACTAGCTAAAAGCTAGACAAAAACTACACTCTAACAGTAGTACGTTAGTGAGCAGGCGTTTGAACTGGGCAGGGCAATACGCACATTTGGTAATGGACCGGGCCGCGGAATTGTTGGATTTTTTTTTTTTTTTTTTTTTTTTGGGGGGGGGGGGGGGGGGCGGGGTTGGGGACGGCTCAAACAAGCAAGTCTCGGGAAAAGAATGTTTTAATTTGTTAGGGCGGGAGGGGGGGGGGGGGCGGGGGTTGGGGACGGCTCAAACAAGCAAGTCTCGGGAAAAGAATGTTTTAATTTGTTAATAACAAAACTTAAAAAACGGTCTCTTGTGTCAAAAGTATACAAAATGGCCCATATTGTCAGTAATAATTAGTATGTATCTATGATTATTGTTCTTCAATCTTATTTCACAACTGAAACCAACGATCTCACCTTTAAACGGAGTTGGTAATTGTGTTCTTTTTTCTTCTGGAAAGGAATCAATATTGTTTGCGAATAACATTATCAATTCAAGATTTTAGCCAAATTCTGGTCTGAGCTTTTACAAAGGACATACTGTTGCAGTCTTTCCTAAAATCTCAAAAGCTGAGAGATAATCACTTACAGTTTGTGATACTGGTGTTTAGAACCGCTTACTGTTCCAAAACCAACTAAAAATTGTGCATGCTCAGCGTTATAAAAACAAAATCTTTGATAATATTGCAATAATTATGGTCGACAAATTAATTCCTTAAAACAATCCATTAGTAAGGTGTGAGATATTTTGAACAGATTTCTTGCAGGTTGTTGCACAACTGTGTGCTATTTTTTTACGTACAGATTTTGATGCAACAGTATTTCATCTACCTTATTTTTTTCCTGCAACGTAACCTTGTTTGTAAATGCAATACTTTTTGTATTCCTTAGTTTAGTGGTGTTGGAACATTTGAATGGAATGTTAGACAAGTGAATGTTTCATTTAATGTTTCATTTTCATTCACTTGTCCAAAACTAAACGTTCCAATCACTAACCTTTTCCTTTATTTTGATTCTGGAGTTTTGATCATTAGCACTCTATATGGTTTGGATTTTCGACTGTATAATTATATTGTTTTTTAATTACACAGTCAAAGGAAGTACTCTGCTGTGCGCCGTTTAGCTTTCATGAATATCATCCAAATTGATATCCCCATAAACGTCAGGGTCTCTAATTCCCTACTTTAATTGAAAACTAAATGGAAATCAAGCAAACGAAAAAAACACGGAAATCTTTGTGGGTAACCCAGCATACCCCCATGTCCTAATTATAACGTATGGACACTCATTATTCAATGGTCAAGCTTACCTCTGTAAGGATCCTCCGCTTTGCCCGCCACGGGTTGTCCGTTGGCGTCATGGGAGGTTCCGGGTCTCCAACCGCTATTATCCCCCTTGCTGCTCTGAGCGTAGGGCCCCACCGCCCCGTTCCTCCCTCCATCGTAGTCATGGTTACGGGAGGGGGAGCTAGGGTCCTGGTTGTTGGGCACCTGACCGTCGGACTCGTAGCGGTACTCGGGGTTCCTGGTGTTGAGGGTGCTGATGGGCGTGGTGGTGGTGGTGGTTGTCGTCGTCGTCGTGGTGAAGATTTCTGTTGGACATTTGAGGCAAGCCCTGTTAGACTTGCAAGCGAGTTTCATCGACGATTTTGAGATAAGTTCATTGTTTGTATCATTCGTGTGTGTCTGTCTGTCTACGGAAAAGACCACAAGGTCGACATACTGTAAATGTACGTAACGTTTTGTTTTGTCAATGATTAAACGTTCCAATAACCAACAATTATTGTTGTTTTTATTCTGAATTTTGGAACGTTAGCTGTTGTTCGATTTTTGAACACCCATACTCTACTCACCATAAAGAGTCATCTCCTCTTGGTCCTCCCCCAGGTGGTTGCTTCCCATGCAAAGGTATCTCCCGTAGTCCTCCTTGGCCAGGTTCTTGATGCGTAGACTCAGAGTGACGGAGTTTTCGTACTCGTCACGGAAGACGTCGATGTCGTATTTGTCTGACTTATGCAGCGCTTTGCCGTCACGACGCCATTCCGTCACTGCCTGAGGGTTGGCGGAAATGATGCAATCCAAGATAGTCTCCTTGGTCGCGCTCTGTCCGATGCGTTTGTTGGGAAGCTCTACCTCTGGTGCGTCTGATGTTAAACAAACCAAGATGGCGTTACCAGCTGGTGTATTAATGGTGGCGAAACACTGCGGGTGGTGGAAAAAGTATGAATGGTGTGTCTTAAGATAGTAACATCAAGAAACATCGTGTCTGTTTGTATTGCTGTACATAAGTTGAGGCATTCAACGGTGGCACAGAAAAAAAAACCAGAAAACTAATTTTTACTCTTACTTTGACTTAATGCTTTTCATTGCACAAATGGACAATAACTGATAAGAATGTAATTATGCGAACGTGTCCTTTTCTGTACAGAAACCGCAACAAAGGCAGGGAACACACACACACACACACACTTTCTTTCTTTCTTTTCTTTCTTTCTTTCTTTCTTTATTTGGTGTTTAACGTCGTTTTCAACCATTCAAGGTTATATCGCGACGGGGGAAGGGGGAAATGGGATAGGGGAAAGGGGGGAGATGGGATAGAGCCACTTGTTAATTGTTTCTTGTTCACAAAAGCACTAATCAAAAAATTGCTCCAGGGGCCCGCAACGCAGCACAACACATGACCCCACTGGGAGAATGCAAGTTTCCAGTACAAAGGACTTGACATTTCTTACATACTGCTTGACTAAAATCTTTACAAACATTGACTATATTCTATACAAGAAACACTTAACAAGGGTAAAAGGAGAAACAGAACCTGTTAGTCGCCTCTTACGACATGCTGGTTAGCATCGGGTAAATTCTTTCTCGTCCCAACCAATATGGGACTCCCCCTAACCCGCGGGGGGTACACACACACACACACACACACACACAAACACACAAACACACAAAGGCACGCACATATATGCAGGCACAGACACACACAGACTCACTCTCTCTCGCTCTCTCTCTCTCTTTTTCTTTCTTTCTTTCTTTCTATCTTTCTTTTTTAAATTTAATTTTTTTCAGAGTTGGGCACCGTACAAGCGTGAATTTTGAAACTGCTGCTTTCTCTTCTAGTTTCATAGCTCGTTTCCAACACTCATGGTATACGCCACTTTACATCTGATTGTTTGTGACTACATGTGACAGTTTTTAGGTAAAAACTACGTCCTTTTTTTTGGCACTAGCACTTCTCAGACAATGTTGCCTCAAGGACTCAAAGCAAAGAGGGTAGAAGGCTCTCAGCTTCTACCCTCTTTGCTCAAAGTACTCTCAATCCACCGTATCATCACATCAAGCATATATCCGTAGTGTTTCCCGTACATAACCGTAGCGTTCCATCGTGCATATCCGTAACGTTAAACAGTGCATATCCGTAGCGTTACATCGTGCATATCCGTAACGTTAATCAGAGCATGTCCGGAGCGTTACACTCTGCATATCCGTAACGTTGAATAGAACCTGTCCGGAGCGTTACACCCTGCATAGTCGTAGCGGAACACAGTGTATATCCGTAGCATATATCCGTAACGTACGTTATATCTTGCACACGTCGGTACCGATTCTATATGTCAAGACACAAAGCACTTACAATCCACAGTAACCCTGATGGCCTTACTGACGGCTGGCGGAACACCGTTGTCCACGTAACACTCGTAGATGTCGTCACACATCCGGGACACGTTGTGAATCACCAACACCTCGCCCTCCGTCCCGATACCTGAAGATAACAATGCCACAGGTATGACGTTAGAGTGGGAAAGATACGACTTAAGACTTAGCGTGGGACATATCTTGGATGCAGGTGGGAAAGGTGGGAAATAAGCAAGGGAAGGCAAAATGTGTTTCAGAAACCACACAGGTTTCCTACACAAAAAAGAGTAAATAAATTACACACAAGCGGGACAAAATCACAATTAAATATTACCTGAGCGTGATGGGAAATTCATCTCCCAACTCACCACTTCCATACAACTTACATACCCTTCTTCCACACAACTTACATACCCTTTCGTCCCTCGGCATATTAAAATAATTGTTTTTGGTGTATAGGCAACTCATGGTTAAGTTACTTACCCTATATTTCAATAATTCATCTCTCAATGGCCTTGACAAATACCTGAAATATTTTTTCAAAACAAAACTCGTTCTTTTATACAAACAGCACTACTGGCCAGAAGATGCCAGCCTGGGCACCAAGCTCTGGAGACCCGCTGCCGAACTGCAGAAGACTGCGGACTTCATGGCAGCAACCGACCTGACGATATGACGGCCATAAACATCGAACGAAGAATATACAAACATCAACAGTCGGACCATTCTTACGTTCTTTCTTGCCGTCAATCTTACGGCTGTTCCGCTTGTACCAGGTGACGTTAGGTTTGGGGATGCCGGTGACGTTACAGATGAGGGTGGCTGTCTCTCCCTCCTCCAGTGACACTCTGTCTGACGACAGCTCTGACAGTATCATTGGTGGCACTGAAACAGAAACAGGCAGATTCTAAAACGAAATCGAAAGAACACAGACCGCAAACATCACTTTGACAGTTTTCTTTAACTCGAAAAAGAAGAAAAAAAGAATCTGTAGTATGATATTTCTTGCAGATAGACTGCAAGCGTTCTAAAATCATCAGCTTGAAAGCCTGTGTGGAATGCTACTTCAATAACTCAATTTTACATGTTCTATCCTGCTTATAGGCCGCTGGTGTAAGCTTACTTGTACTTCTGATCAAGGATCTTATTTTAAATGAAGGACAGCAAAATATAAACAGTAAAATCTCCGGCAGGTAGCCTACATGCTGAAAGCTATATATGATACATGATTGCAAGGAGAGCAGGGGGAAATCTGAATCAGGCTCCTCTGAACAAGACATGAGTAACACCAGTCAACGCCTGAGCTGAAAGTATAAAAAAGTAAAGCGTAAAGTTCAGTCGAGTCCTTCGGCAAGTTGAAGTTGTTAACAGCTACTTCCGAAGATGCAACCCTGATTCAAATTTATCGTAAAACAGACATTTTCCGCAATCTGCACAATAATCATGCTCCTTTTCTCTGGCCAGCTAGAAGCGAGTAGAGAAAAGCCAAGAAATGAAATCATACTGGGCGCCTTTAATCAGCACTGAATCGTCTGATTGAAAACCGAACCACAGCAGAACTTCAACGGCTGTAATCCCGCTTGAGGCGACTGCAGGGAAATGAGATGATATCTTTCAAAATGTAGCTTTGGTAATGGATGCCCCTTGGGTAATGTTGCACCATATCCTAATATCAACACCCCGAAATATCGTCTTCAAACTACCATCACCTCCATTCCTCCCTGCATTGCTCATATCCACTCCCTACCCCTAGCCACCAAAAGAGCTGCATACCAGCAAAGGCATGAAAAAAGGCTGAGAAGGCTGGCACATAGTTTCACTACTTCTGCGAAGAATCAGGTTCCAATATTTTTGTTAAGAAGCTGCAGGTTTTTAATCAAAACGACAAAAACTCGCAAGATCAGCAGAATCCCAATATCCTTGAAACTCGCTCTTTACTGCCCTCCCTTCCCCACCCCCATCCCAATCCTCTTCCTCTTCACCCGGCCAACCTATCCCCATTGGTGTAGTTCCCCACTGGGACAGAGCTAGACGTCCAGTTTAAACAGCACTTGGCTGATCCTGCCTCAAAAGCCCTGTCATTATTCTCCACAGATGGCTCATTTCACTCCAGACCCCAACACTCCCCGAACACTCCACCACTCCTCAAACCCCGCTGCAGCGAATAGACACTGGAGACCTCGGTCCCCTCGAGAGGTAAGAGATCCCCAACCCTTCCACACAAAGCAAGGGACGCTATCCTCTGCCCCCTCGCCTCCCTCGCTCCCTATCCTCCTTTCCTCCTCCATCTCCTCCTCTTCCTCCCGGCCGTCTTCTTCTTCAGCAAAAAGACACTGCAGACCTCATCGGTCCTGTATCGTAGGCAAGAGCTCGAGGATCCCATCCCTACACAAACCGAGGACCCAATCTTCCTCCTCTTCATGCTCCTCTTCTTCCTCCTCCTCCTCATGCTCCTCTTCTTCCTCCTCCTCAACCTCCTCCTCCTTCCCTTTTCATACTCTTGCAAAAAGACACGGCAGACCTTGGTTCATGAGAGGTAAGAGAGGTTCTTACCCTAACGCAGTAAACAGGGACTCTATCCTCAGCCTTTTTTTCTTCCTCCTCCTACTTCTTCTCCTCCCTTCTTCGTATCCTAACACACCAAACATGGACTCAATCCTCAGGCTTTTCCTCCTCCCTCCCCTTCTTCCTCAGTCTTCGCTTTCTTCCTCTTCCATCTTCTCCTCACCTTCTTCTCCTCCTCCTTCTGCAGCAAACAGACACTACGGACCTCGATCATCGACGTTCCTACCCCCACAAAAAAACAGGGCATGTACCTGCCTTCTCCTCCCCCTCTTCTACTCCGCCTCCTCCTCCTCCCCCCTTGCAGCAAATAGACACTGGGGACCTCGGGCCCCCATAAATAGGATATCCCTATCCCCAAACACAAAGCAAAGACTCTATCCTCTGCCCCCTCCTCTACTCCGCCTCCTCCCCCTCCCCCCTTGCAGCAAATAGATACTGGGGACCTCGGGCCCCCATAAATAGGATATCCCTATCCCCAAACACAAAGCAAAGACTCTATCCTCTGCCCCCTCCTCTACGTCCCGTCTACCTCTTCCACAATTAATGTGACCCTCCACCACGGAATGAGTCGCATGTCACCTTTGCATGATTTTCATATTTTTACATTGTTTTAAAGAGTTTGTTATGCTCTATCCAGTGGTGAAAACCGTTTTAGAAAAGAGCGACCACTTTTCGAGTTATAAGCCTGTGACTAAGGTGACCGTCACACTGTTACCAGACATCCTCCGGACTTATATTAAGCCTAGCGCAGAACCGCGCGAGGTGACATGCGACTCATTCCGTGGTGGAGGGTCATATATCTTCTCTTATACCTCCTTTCCCTCCTTCCTTCTTCTCCAACGAATAGACACTGCGGATCTCCAACCTCGAGGTTCTCATCCCCAACACACGAAGAATAGGTTCTATCCTCTGTCATCTGCTTCATCCTCTCCCTCCCCCCACCCTCCCCCACCCCTCCTCCTCCTCTACCTCCTCATAACGGCATGTCTGCTCCTCCGGTCTAGAATTAAACCGCAGTCCTCCAAACGCTCTTGCAGTGCCCTGGGGCAGTGTTTGCTCGGCCACCTTCTTGGCCCGTTCATATTGGGACCTATTTTCTTGTCGCATCCCAATGAGAAATCAGAGGAGGTTTTGTGCACGGAGGGGGGGGGGGGGGAGGGGGATGAGGGCAAAGAGATTGAGGAGCAATGATTTTTGAGAAGTTCAAGTCATTCTTGAGGGAGAGGATGACCCCAGTTTAGATGTCGTTTTTGTTCTTTTCCTTGGTTGGTGTGGGTTTCGTTCCAGTGGCGCCAAGGCCGGGTTTAATTCTTCTTACTTTACAGTAGATATTGGAAGACAGGGGTGAGTCCTGAACAAGGCTTACAGTGTGTCTCTGTATCTAGATATCAACGTGGAAAGACAATGATTTCAATTGCAATCATTTTGTTTTAGAGAAAAAATAAAGGTGTGTGTGTGTGAAGAGAGCACGAGAGATAAAATTAGAGAGACTCAATTCATTCACTTATTTACGCATTTATCCATGAAGTACAAAAATGGAATAAGGGACTGCGAGTGAGAGGTATTACAACAAGATAACAATAAAAATGTACTCACCAAAGAAAACCCAAGAGGAAATGTGTTTTTGTTTCTTCTTTTTGTTGTTTTCTGGTGAGTTCATTTTTAGTGTTATCGTGTTCATGAAGTCCAAAGTGAACTGACTCTCGATCGCAAAGAGACTACGGATGCCTGTTGCTGCTAGCACTGAGCACCTACCACAATATAATGTGATTTATCAACAAGTCAACACAAGCGTCAAGACAACTAATGCCATTCTTATACACCAACCTTGCACGGCCAATGTGACCTTCTTGACCTGCTTTGGTGTGGTGTTGATTCGGCACTCATACGTCCCGCTGTCGTTATAGCGCACTTCGCGTATGAGCAGGTTCCACTCCCGTTTGTAGGGGCGCTCCACGCTGATACGATGGTCATCTATCGTCCGTCTATCCAAATAACTGATCAGGATCTTTCGAGGGTTTACCCAGATCACCTGTGAGCAGACATAATGTTGTAGGAATATGGTCATCAAAGAGTCAGTAAATGAAAACTAACTGACATTGGGGAAAGACTGTGGTTCTGATTGTATTTGTCTGGTAACACCATGAACAACACTTTCTTTTCTGAGGTACACAAAAAACCTGCAACAACAAAACATAAACTAAAATGTATAAAAGTGAACTTATAATCACGAATATTACCAAAGAGGCGAAATATACCAAATAAACGCAACAACTCGAAGCCGTCAATAGATATCAGGTAGTACATACCCCATCTTAACAATAAAGTGAGGAGAGGGATAGAAGTTATATCAAACCAGTACTATTTGACTGAACAAATCAAAATCAACTCATAATGAGCAGACCTTTCGGCTGCGAATAAGACGAAACCGTTCTCAAAATGCACCCACACAGAAGATATGTTTGTTTGTTTATTTGCTTAACGCCCAGCCGACCACTAAGGGCCATATCAGGGCGGTGCTGCTTTGACATATAACGTGCGCCACACACAAGACAGAAGTCGCAGCACACGCTTCATGTCTCACCCAGTCACATTATTCTGACACCGGACCAACCAGTCCTAGCACTAACCCCATAATGCCAGACGGAGCAGCCACTAGATTGCCGATTTTAAAGTCTTAGGTATGACCCGGCCGGGGTTCGAACCCACGATCTCCCTATCACGGGGCGGACGCCTTACCACTAGGCCAACCGTGCCGGTGTAACACGAAATTTTTACTCCACGAAAAATTTACTCCGGAGTAAATATTTCGTACGAAATTCTTACTCCGAGTACACTTTTCGTACGAGAAAAGAACTCCCCAAGGCATGAAAAAATTACTCCCTCCACGAAATTTTTACTCCCCATTTTTTTTTACTTCCAGTAAAAATCTCGTACGCAAAAATGGGATGCGGGCGAAGGGATAATGCCAATAAGTGATCTCGCGCACACGAATGTCGCGCTACCCTCCTTCCATGCCTTCCACCACCAAGACTAACAGGGGACAAGGGAGTAAAAATTTCGTACACCTGGCATGGGAGGTTAAATTGCTCGTGTTGGGGTGAAGTAATTTCTTCGATATTTATTCGTCAGGGGAGTAACATTTTTGTACGAAATGTTACTCGGAACTCACCTGTCTTGGGGAGTCATTTTCTCGTGCAATGGGGGAGTGCTTTTTTTGTAAAGGGAGTAACTTTTTCGTACGAAATGTTTACTCCGGAGTAAAAATCTCGTGGGAGTAATTTTCTCGTGTTACACTGGTCCACACAGAAGAGAAATAATGCATTTTATGTTCTTGTACGATAAAACACTGACATTCAAAACAGTACACTAACAGCAGAGAAAGATTGAATGGGACTGCCAGCCAATAAAATGTCGGCAACTCCCATGTTACCATCGACACCCGTTACGTGACCTGTGCTATATATCATCCGATTGGCTAAACCTACCGGAAGCTGCAAGGATAGCGCGGAGAATACACAAAATTTAGTTCCAGTGGGAAAAAAGAAAGAACTGTGTTGTTGACGTTCATAGTTTTTCTCGCACGAACACGACTTTTCCATTTGGGTGTTGGACGAAGATGAGATATCTGGAATATCATTGTTTATAAATTATGGCCACTGTGTCTGGAATTAAAGGGTTGCGTCACCATTTGCATGAAGATACACACCCTCTCTCTCTCTGTCTCTCTGTCTGTCTGTCTGTCTGTCTCTCTCTCTCTCTCTCTCTCTCTCTCTCTCTCTCTCTCTCTCTCTCTCTCTCTCTCTCCCTCCCTCCCTCTCTCTTAAATTAATTACACCAACTCCAAAAATTGACCTGTACAAGTCGAGTCTATCATATTCTGGAGCAATTATGTGGAACGCCATTCCAAATATAATTAAATTACGAATTCATGAAACATCATTCAAGGAATATTACATGCTGTCTCTTTTACAAAACTTATAAAAACTATTAGGCCAAAAAAAAAATTGTCTGTTTAGGGTAACCCGACCGACCCTATCGATTTGGCGCCGACCCAAAAACTTTTTTTTGATTTCAAAAAAAGAAAAGAAAAAAAGAGGTAAAAATGCTAAAAAAAGACATTTGGCGTTTCTTTCTCTCCCTTTCTCTCTGTTTTATTTATACGTTAGTTTTGAAACATGTATTCATCAAATATAAGAAGTGAATGTTCAGCCAACATAGCATTTACAACAAAAAAAACAAAAAACAAAAAAAAACAAAATACCTACCTACCGACCCTACTTTTTTTGGTCATGTTACCCTAAACAGACAATTTTTTTTTTTGTGCCTTATCAAGCAGCTGGCAAAATATAACTGTACTCTCTGATTATATTGAAAAACATGATTATATATAATTCATGAAGGATTTTTTTTATACAAACACATATTTCCCTGTTATATATAATTTTCAAGCATTGCTAAAGAATCCTAATGCATCTTAAAATGTCTTATTGGTTGCTTGACATGTTAATTATGGTAAATATGTCATTTGTACTATTGTTAAACTTATCTTTTATTTCTTCTTGTTTGTTACCCCTCAATGGGCGAGGGCCGGATGAAAAGAAGCATGTATACATTGCTTATTCTGTCACCCTCGTAAAATAAATTTCAATTCAAATTCAATTCTCTCTCTCTCTCTCTCTCTCTCTCTCTGTCTCGGTCTCTATCTCTCTCGCTCTCTGCCTCTCTCTCTGCCTCTCTCTCTCTCTCTCTCTCTCTCTCTCTCTCTCTCTCTCTCTCTCTCTCTCTCTCTCTCTCTCTCTCTCTCTCTCTCTCTCTCTCTCTCTATCTCTCTCTCTGCACTTTCTAAAGTCCTGAGATTTAAAAACAAATACAGGTCCGACAAGCTTACACTCGAGAAAGGATGTTACCAAATACATGTCCTGATTATGAACCATTTATTAGGATTTAGCGCAACGATTGCCGTTCCCCTCCCCAATCCTCTCATCAATAACACAAGTGCGATTTGAACGCTGTCCAGGTTTGCCAAACTATGTGAAGCATGATTGTGCAGCATGCTCTATGACGTGCGTTTGTCTTGTGAGAACATTGGGATTTTGAGCTATTATTCATAAAGTCAAATGAGTCAGTGGCTGTGGATGGCTTGGTTAAAAAAGCTGTTATACTCACTGACAGACTATATCTGAATGGAGCGATCTCTTACTTATATACTCAGGATCGTTCCGAAGTGACTAAAATCCAAAACGCTGTTAAAACCACAAATGTTTCTCATCTTTTTAATGGTGCATATGTTTTGCCCCTTATTTTACGCTCCACAAATACAGTGTTTGCAACAACAACAACAAACCTGCAAATGCGCTACACTTTTTCGGGGGCGTATTTTTAAGGGGCAAATGCATTTGCTGTTTAGGGAGCAAAAAGTGTGCGATTACTGACATCATGCAAGGATAGAGAGACTCACCTTTTGTTCGCCAAGATCTTCCATGGAGCATGGTAAGATGGCGCGACTTCCCTCTGTGACCACCACCCGTTCTGCTGTCGTGTTGAACTTGGGCTCCAGGGAGCCAGCAACTGAAAAGATAGAAAAGAAAATGAGAACTCCTGATAAACTGTTCTCATAAAACAACGGCGAGTTTAGCATCAGGCTGAGCATAAGAGCGGGTGACAAAACATTCATGTTCAAGTGAAAACTTTCCAACAGGCAGCTTGCAACACCACAGACAGACATAATGACAGACAGACAGACAGACAGAATGACAGACAGACAGACAGACAAACACAAGAACACACGAACACACACACACACACACACACACACACACACACACACACACACACGCACGCACACACTCACACACACACACACACACACGCACGCACACACAGACACACGCACGCACACACACACACACACGCACGCACGCACACACACCGGCACACACACACACACACACACACACACACACACACACACACACACACATAGACTGAGAAATAGACAGAGACAAAAAGAAAGCAAAACGTGTCCAATATATTTTATTTAATCCGCCAATCAATAGGATAAAAATCGCACAAAATTAATGTCGTAACAACAATAACGTTTGCATCCGCTCGAACAGAAGCCAGCCCGAGACATTGCTAAATGTCCTTGACCTTGCACCAGATTGTCCCAAACCTGCTGGTCATTGCAGACAGCAACGGCGCGGACTCAATGCGGTATAATGAAGCGTTTTCGCGGGATCGGGCACATTATCATTTGCCCTGTTGCAGACTCCATGTCTGCATCTGTAAATTGCAAGGTGGACCGGTGAAAGGGACTTTGGCTGGGATATTTAAAGTGTGGATAGAGCAAGACTGAGGCTGCGAGCTTGGATCGAAGAAGAGTCGGATCATAGAGAAGCTTGCAAGCGAATGAGAGGTGGGTTGAGAAGAAAATGAGAGAGAGAGAGAGAGAGAGAGAGAGAGAGAGAGTTTGATAGAGACGCACACACACACACACACACACACACACACACACACACACACACACACACACACACGTACGCACACACACACACACACACACACAGTCAGACCGACTGACAAAGAGACCGACTGACAAAGAGACCGACTGGAGTCACGGTTTCATCTGAACAATAAATGTAAAAATACAATACTGAGTCATATTTTATGTGACATACGTACAGACGGTGCTTGTGGTCGGTTCGTTGTCAAAAATACCTATCCCAAAACCGATAAAACAACGTCCATCGATACCCCTTGAAGAGACCAAGATGTAGAGGTTACATGCCGAGTCTCAGTGATTATTAAAAATAATGGTCGAAGTTCGCGGATCATGAAAAATGCGAGCTTCAGCACACACACACACACACGCACGCACACACTCATACACACAAATACACAGATATGCTGTTATTCTGCTGTGGCGGTAAAGGCAGATAATTATTGTGTGTTCTGTTTATGTTTTAGTATCGCTTAGGATAATGTTCTTTCGTCAAATGGGACTAGCAGACGAACTTTTGCACCCGTGTTCCAACGTTAATTACTGTATGAAGTTCAGTTTTCTGGGGAAAATAGTGTATGAAACCGCTTTATGTTGTTTAAATTGATGAGATGTGTGCATTTGGTTGCGTGTGATCTGTTTATAAAATGAAATATTGTTGAAAACTGACCGTCGGATTGCAGTCAGTGTTGTCGAAGAAACTGAGTGAAAAGAAGGGGAACTACTCTTGTCGCTAGACAAAGTATGAGTTACTTGCCTTGGGAGTTTGCTTGTGATGAACGTTTGTGCACGGCAGATCTAGATTCAGAAAACAACCGAACTCATGGATTTTATATGGAGATTCATGTGTTCAGGCCTGTAGTTGTCAATTTAAATGCGGTATGCATGTTTGTATTGTTTGCTCCAGAGATGTATACTTCGTACGTATAGAGCGTTCGGAACTTTTCAGTCGCAAAAGTAGTACCGAAACAGAACAGCTTCTCAACCCATTGCACTATCGAGGATTCAGGCTGTTGCTGGCTCGTTATTGGCTCACGTAAGTGTAGCCTATGCGATGCTAACTTTTGTCTGTCTGTGCGTGTGTATGTGTGTGTGTATGTGTGTGATAGAAACTTTAACATTTGACTGAACACCGAAATACTAATTTTACCTGGTTATTATCCAAGCAACAGCTTCAAAGTATTGAAGCAATGATCAACATTTTGTCGGCACGTATGTAGGTAAAGTGTGTATCCAAAGAAAACGAGTTTTGGGGGGGTAAAAACAGGTGACTGATTTGTGTCGTGTGCGGTATGTAGACCAGGTCAGGGGTCAAGGTTAAGTCAGATCGCGTGAAGGATTGTGGTATAGATACAGTTCTCACCCAGCTGCAGTTCGCCGATTTGGGGAAGAAGATTTCACATTGTTCGGTTTCGTAGCCCCAGAAAAGTAGATAAAGAAGATACCAAAGGAGATTTCCTACAGGTTGATCTGCACAGCGTGTTTCCAGTGTGTGCGCGAGGAAGCGCTGTCGAAAGCGCAGTGTCGATCTGGCCATCTGGCAGTCGTGTCCCCGTAAGTAAGCTACAGACAGACAGATCTAGATCTAGTGTCTCCCACTCTTGCACGGTGTCACCTATGCTTACTGTGTGTGTGTGTGTATGTGTGACGGAGTGAATGAGTTTGTGTTACTGTTTGTCGATTTCTTACGGGAGCCTTGAAGGCTTCGCCTCTTGTTTGTTTGGTTGCTGGGTCATTATCGAAAAAATAACTAGCTCTTCAAGTTTACAGAGGTAAAGAAGCAGAGGGGGGAATAATGCTTGTTACAATCATCATGCCACAGTATACTGGGTCTTCATCAAGCGTGCTGCGGCCCTCGTGTACAACCCCAACCCCACCCCCACCCCCAAATCACTAGCCCTCAGTCAGTACAAGACCAATCCCGTCCCAGGGCCGGGACAAAACACAGGGAGATAATCCACGATATGCAGATTACCTCCCTTGCCGCTCTTCCACTTCCTGTGTCACGCAAGCTAATCAAATGGCGGCGGGGGGACCCAACCAAACACGTAATTATTTCTGCGCACCGTTCAATATCGCAATCACTGTTCCCTTTCTTTTAGTGGTGCTGAAAATAGTTTGGAGATACGGTTTTCACTGACATATTTATCTTGTGGACGCGACGAAAGATGGCTGTTTTGAGGCAGTATGTTGACGCAGTTCAACATTTCTTATAGCACTGCACTGAGGGTGCTCTTTGTTTTCTTCGTGATCAAGGGCCGCTGTTGTTGCTGATGTTCACAGTAATCAACAACTACTCAACTGTGTTTGTCTTCTCTTCATTCAGAGATTTATAACAATATGAATAAAACATTTTAATTTTTGTATTCTAAATTTGAAGAAATGTCCCTCTTTTTTTGGTCATGTTTCCTAGACACAGCCATCGTCGAACGCTGAAGGTCATGTTTCAAACAATCTGGGTTGAGAACGAAATATAATTATGTCATGTGCACTAAAATAAATTAAAAGCGGAATCGAATAGCCTAAAGCACAGACATACAGATTGTATCACGTACAGCACGTGTTTGGCCTACAAAGCACTGTATCATCATTGACCTGCACCCACACCCACACACACACGCACACACACACACATACCACACACACACACTCAAGCACACACACACACACACACACACACAACACACACACACACACACGCACACTGAACGCCAGGGAGAGGGGCATCAATTAAAGTTGCGGCACGCATGATTAACTGGGGGTCTCCCTCCCCCTACTGTGGCTGCAGCCTGGTCACTGCCCCTTTGTATCTGCCTCGGGGCTTCTGTCTTTAACTCCATGGTTACATCTCTCTCTGTCTCTGTCTGTCTGTCTGTCTGTCTCTGACTGTCTGTCTCTGACTGTCTGTCTGTCTCTGACTGTCTGTCTGTCTGTCTCTGTCTGTCTGTCTCTGACTGTCTCTGACTGTCTGTCTCTGTCTGTCTGTCTGTCTGTCTCTGTCTGTCTGTCTGTCTGTCTGTCTGTCTGTCTCTGTCTCTCTCTGTCTCTCTCTGTCTCTCTCTCTCTCTCTCTCTCTCTCGCTCTCTCTCTCTCTCGCAGTATTCAGACAACAATTGTTTGATTGCTTCCAGCAAGACTGGCAGGACAGCATCATGAACTCGGAGCGATTTGAATTTTATTCGCTCTTTAAACAAGAAATTCGCGCTGAAGTGTATATAGACCATATTCAGCTCCGCTGTTTTCGAGATGCATACATACAATTTCGATTTGGTATTTCACCCATAAACACTCACAAATGCCGCTATCGAACTGACGTTGTACCGGGCCTTTTGATTTGCCCTGTATGCAGAGATGACGTGGAAGACGAGACACATGTATTGTTTGTATGCAAAGGATATTGTGAGTATAGACTTGATGTCAAAATATTAAGAGAAAAAAAACCAGAGCGAAGATGCGACAGTATTATACAGTAGTATACGTGTTATGTCTGTAGATAAAGGGGATTCAGTGGTGCATGTGGCCAGATTCTTATAATTATCGTGTTTTTCAAAAAAGGAAAAGTTTTTTGGACTAGTTACCCAATGTGGAACAGGTGAACGAGACGGCGATGTGTTATACATAGTTTGTGCCGTGGAATGTTAGAGTAGGGTTTATTGCAAATAATGTATGCTGGTGTAGTACACTTGTGTTGTTGTACCTATTCAAATTGTTGATTTTTGCGCTGGAAATGTTTGTATGTTACAAAGAGAGAGAGGGAAAGAGGGAGAGAGGGAGAGAGAGGGAGAGAGAGAGTGAGAGGGAGAGAGAGACACAGAGAACTGAAACTGAAACTGAAACTGAACTTTATTACCAAAGGATAGAGGTTTTAGGCAAAACCTAATCTTACAACCTGTCCCTTATACAAACACTTAATACAGACGCACATAATATAGATCTATAGTAAAATTGACAAGGTTATTGTTACTTACAGACGTACATAATGTAAATAGTAATAAGAAAGGGGTTATGGTTTTGTATACACATTCAAAAATGGGAAAACAATATAGGGTGGAAATTGCAGCATAGTTGCAATAATGCATTGCATATAAACATCCAAAACAACTAATAACAAAAGGGAGAAAACAAATGTTGGGAGCAATTGTCCCAATCAATCGCATGTATATCATTATCAATACATACACATAAAGAACAAATCAAAATACAAACATAACTTGACTAAATGTAAAAAGCACTAAAATATCAGACATGAAAAGTGTTCTATTTACCCATTAAGCGGGAATGAAACTGGCGCCTAAACATTTTCACAGAAGAGGCATTTCGGAGGGGTAGGGGTATGGAATTCCATAGAGACGCTCCCGAGAAGGCTAAACTTGACTTATACAAGTCTAGACGAGGGATGGGGGGAATCAGGTTCTGGGACCCATATCTTTTTGTGGCATGTCTGAAATGTGATTTTAAATATCCAGGAACATTATTGTTAATTACTTTGTACATAAAGACAGCCTTGTTTAGCGTCAACTGATCTTTCAAGGGAAGGAAATTAAGGAGCTTTAATTTATCATCTGTTGGCTTATTTGACTCATGCAGAATTAGTTTTGCAGCACGGCGATGAAGAGAATTGAGTCGTTTGAGATGAACATCACTGCAGTTATCCCAAAGTGTTGAAGCAAAGTTGATATGGGGCATTATGTGAGCGTAATAAAACAACTTGAGTGCTTCCACATCGGCATAATGTCTTAATTTAGACAATAAGTACAAATTTTTAGATACTAATTTGCAAATTTTACTCAAGTGAGTTTGCCATTTCAATTCTTGATCAACGGTAACCCCTAATAATTTATGCTCTTTAACTTGTTGCACTTGAGTTGAATCAATTGACAGTTGAAGTTGTAAGGGTTTTAATTGGTGTTTTTGTCTAGTTGTAATCACCATACTTTTCGTCTTAACAGGGTGAATAACCATTGCATTAGTGGTGCACCATTCTGTCATCTCATCTATACTTTTTTGAAGAGATTGGTTGACGGCTACCAAAGACTTCTGACTGGTGTGGATTGATGAATCATCCGCAAAGAACTCACATCTTACTTTCTCATCTGACACATGAAGAGGTAAATCATTTATATAAATACAGAACAATATAGGTCCTAATACAGACCCTTGAGGCACACCACTTTTGACAAAATCATTCGACGAAGTTTTACAGTTGATGAATACATATTGTTCCCTTTTTGAAAGATATGATTCGAAGAAGGCACAAGCAGAGTCATCTTTTAAGTAGCATTGTAATTTCTTTAATAATAAGGAGTGGTCTACAAGGTCAAAGGCTTTTTTAAAGTCCAGGAATAACGCTCCTGTTACTTCGGACTCATTAATAGCTGATAACCAAGTTTCACATAAAGAGCTGAGAGCAGTGTGGCATGAATGCTTAGAGCGAAATCCAGACTGAAATGGATGAAACAAATTCATTCGTTCCATATATTCCAGTAAATATTTCTGAATATGCTTCTCCAAAGGCTTAGATAAAACAGGTAAGAGGGAAATTGGTCGAAAGTTGTTAGGGTCCGTAAGATCCTTGCTTTTTGGGAGTGGCACTACCTTGGCACATTTTAAATTAGAGGGAAAAACGTTTTGTTGTATGCCAAGGTTGTAGACATAAGTCAGTGAATCAATTATGTATGGTAAAGCAAGTTTGAGCAACCGGACAGGAATCTTATCGGGACCCATTGACTTTTTATTCGCCATCTGTTCTATCAGTTTTCCAACCTCGTGGACAGTAATGGGTGGAATAGAAAACGTTTCGTTTTGAGTCAACTTTCGTCCACAAAATGTTTTTAATTTTTCTAGAGAGACATCAATATCAAGGGACTCATTCTGCGTGAGACAGGCTTTCAGTTTCTCTGCGAGCGAAATAAAGTGTTGATTAAACTCTTCTGGAGTTATTTGTGACGGAAAATTGGTCGATCTCTTTCGAGATTTATCAAGAACTTCATTCATTGCTCGCCAAATTGTAGAAGTATCTCTCTTATCAGAAAGCAATTTATTAAAATAATCTGCTTTTGCTTGCCTTACCGTTTTCAAAACTTCATTCCTTTGTAATTTGTACTCGCTTTTCATGTTATGTTCTTTAAAGCATCTGAGAGAGAGAGAGAGAGAGAGAGAGAGAGAGAGAGAGAGAGAGAGAGAGAGAGAGTTTGTGCCGTGGAACGATAGAGCATGATTGAAAGCCGATAATGTATGTTAGCACTGTAAACTTGTTTGTCGTTGCACCCACCCATATTGTTAATTCATGCGCTGGATATGTCTGTAGGTTTAAGAGAGAGAGAGAGAGTGAGAGCGTACGTGCGTTCGTGTGAGTATAATGTTAGAGAGAAAGAGATAAAACCGGGTGATTGTCCATAAATACAAACACACGGCATGTATTACTGACCCACACCCCGTTGAAATGAACCTTGTGTGTTTAATCAATAAAATGTCTTACGTCTTACGTCTCTCTTTATCTCTCTATTTATCTCTCTCTTGATCTCTCTCTTGATCTCTCTCTAGATCTTTCTCTAGATCTCTCTCCTTTTGAAATGTCATGTTTGTTCTTCCCATTCTCCGCTTGGCTTCTGTCTATCTGACTGTACTTTCTCTGAGATTACCCTTCCCCATTGCAGAAACCGTTATCAGCCAGTAAACTTATTCATTTCTGCTTATGGTTTTTTTTCTGAAGCCCACTTTCTTTTTTCAGTTTGTTTCTTCTGTTTATTTCTTAAGTTTATTTCCTCAATTTATTTCTTTAGTTGGTTTCTTCTGATTGTTTTTGGTAGACGATGTGTGAGCAGTCGGTTTTGCAGGAAGATAACACGTGCACGTAAATATGTCGGCATTGATCACATTTCTACAAGACAAATGATATATGCCTGCTTGAAAAACATATGTCATTATTTATTCATAAATACAGAGTGAATAAAGTTATATCACTACTATAAGCTTGTAGCTAATTGTTGATGCATAAAAAAAATTAAAAAATAACATTTAAAAAACAAGTTGTGTACAAAGAGAGGTTTGAAAAAAAACTTTTTAAATTAGAGTAAGTTACTGGTCAATAGAAATGCATGTATAAGTAGCCACAACATTATAAATCTCCCCCCAGCAACAATATCTACGTACAAAACTCAGCATGCCGAGTCATTGCCAAGCAGATGGTCCTGACACTGTTGTGTCCCGTGGAGCTCACACTCTCGCGAGAATCACGTCTTTGCAACAACCACTGACTGATGTAAAAATTAATCACGGAAGAATAAAAAAGTCCGGAACGGAAGGCGTCAACACCGGCTTGGCCCTGCCTTCAAAAATGTCTGCCAATGCCAAAACACGAACCGGAAATCGGCCCGAAATGAAGTGACTTTGTCCGCGCTCAGCAAAAAAGAGAGGGAAAACCACTTTGATGTGTGAGTGTTTTTTTCTCGGGCTTCCAGTAGAGAGAATCTTTCAATAGTTCCATTCTTGCGCTCTGTCGATTCCGAACTTGATGGCTCTGCTGAGAATAGTTTGGCCAAGAAATTTTGTGACGGCGAAAAAAAAAACATCGGGCCAAGCATCTGTTGCTAGCTGAGCGAGCGAAAGAGCAATTAATTTTCTCATTCGAATTGTGTCTCTTTTTGTCAAAGGCACGTTGAGGGGATATACATCAAAGCACAAAACTATTCTGCGTGATCAGGCTATCGTATTTACATCTATTGCAGCTGATGAGTTTCCGCTCTTTTTGTAGACATATACATGCCTGTTTCCATCTAGTACTTACACTTGAGATAAAAGAAATCAAGTTTGATCGGAAATTGAGTTCGCTAATTTTGATGATTCTCTGCTTTTCTGAACTTTTACGCTACAATGCATTAAAATGTCTGAGACAATCTAGTACCATAAATCGAAGAACAGAATAAAATTCTAAGCCCCTTTTCTGATCGCTGACTTTAATGGGTTTTTCCTTACCTAAATTTATTTACACTTCGATACATTTAACATGTCTTTGTCGATCTGATATATACTTAAACTTGATGAAGAAAACATCAAAGTAAAATCCATCTGTATGTTCACTGGTTAAGGGGTTATTTGATTTTCTGACTGTTCACGCACCAGTGCAATAAACTAGTCAAGTAAGAGCCCAAACGATTAGAATTGAACGTGGACTAAGAGAATAATATAAGTCTTGTGAATAATTACCTTACTGTTTGAAGTAAAGATAAAATCGGTTTATACAGGTACTCTCTCTCTCTCTCTCTCTCTCTCTCTCTCTCTCTCTCTCTCTCTCTCTCTCTCTCTCTCTCTCTCTCTCTCTCTCTCTCTCTCTCTCTCTCTCTCTCTCTCTCACACACACACACGCACAAACACACAAACCCACGCACGCACGAACACACATACACACACACGCACGCACACAGAAAAAGGGAGATAGAGGAAGAGAGAAGAAAAGTGAGAGCTCACGCATCAATACATCGCATTACAGACTCACTCCGTCGATTAAGATCATGTCTGCAATTTACTGTGTCTTACAAACCACGAATTCACTTTTCTTTAACAAACAATATATTAAATTCTGACTCTGATTTAACTACTTCACCTCCATCTTATACCACTCCATCCGCCCCCTCCCCCCCCCCCCCCCCCCTCCGCTCGCTAACCGGCCCCACCCCCATAAGTGCAGGAGGGCGTTGCGGGAGTATCAGAGAGAGGAGCAGAGAGCAATATCCGGAGGTAGGGAGCTCAGCCCTTGGGTGACCCGTCTTCACTTCTCTTCAGAGTCTGTTCGTTTTGCCCCCTAGGTCGATACCTTCAGAGAGAGAGAGAGAGAGAGAGAGAGAGAGAGAGAGAGAGAGAGAGAGAGAGAGCGTGTGTGCATGTGTGTGTGTGTGTGTGTGTGCGTGTCTGTGTGTGTGTGTGTGTCTGTGCCTGTGCCTGTGCTCGAGTGGTCGGAGAGACATCGTTCTCCTTCCTGCAATTTCCATCTCAAAGATAAAACAATAGTTAGGAGGAAACAATTGTTGTGTCTTACTTTTTACATTTAGTCAAGTTTTGACTAAATGTTTTGACATAGAGGGGGAATCGAGACGAGGGTCGTGGTGTGTGTGTGTGTGTGTGTGTGTGTGTGTGTGTGTGTGTGTGTGTGTGTGTGTGTGTGTGTGTGTGTGTGTGTGTGTGTGTGTGTGTGTCTGTGTGTCTGTGTGTCTGTGCGTGTGTGTGTGTGTAGAGCGATTCAGACTAAACTACTGGACCGATCTTTATGAAATTTGACATGAGAGTTCCTGGGAATGATATCCCCGGACATTTTTTTTTCCTTTTTTCGATAAATACCTTTGATGACGTCATATCCGGCTTTTTGTAAAAGTTGAGGCAGCACTGTCACACCCTCATTTTTTAATCAAATTGATTGAAATTTTGGCACACCAATCTTCGACGAAGGCCGGACTTTGGTATTGCATTTCAGCTTGGTGGCTTAAAAACTAATGAATGAGTTTGGTCATTAAAAATCGGAAACTTGTAATTAAAATTATTGTTTTATTAAACGATCCAAAACAAAATTTCATCTTATTCTTCGTCATTTTCTGATTCCAAAAACATATACATATGTTATATTTGGATTACAAACAAGCTCTGAAAATTAAAAATAGGAAAATTATGATTAAAATTAATTTTCCGAAATCGATTTAAAAACAATTTCATCTTATTCCTTGTCGGTCCCTGATTCCAAAAAACATATAGATATATGTTTGCATTAAAAACAAATTCAGTAAGCTAAAAAGAATAGACATACAGAAAAGCGTGTAATCCTGTTCAGCGCGACCACCACCGCACTATTCTGCATGGCTTGTCGATTTCACTGCCTTTCCCACGAGCGGTGGACTGACGAAACTACGAGTATGTGGTCTTGGTGAAAAAAGCAGTGCGTTCAGTTTCATTCTGTGAGTTCGACAGCTTGACTAAATGTTGTTATTTCGCCTTACGCGACTTGTTATATTTAGTTTAGTCAATAATTAGTGTCCCACTATGATGATTCGAGCTAGCTTCTATTGAATATTTTGCTTTGTCCCTTCCTGTTCATGTAGGATATCCAGACACCCTCCCTTCATCCAGGCTAGGACCCCCAACCATCACCATCTTCAAGATTGCACCAGGTTTTGTTGAAACAATAACTGGTTACTGCTCGTTACATCTTGTTTGTTTCCCAGAAACAAAAATGTTACGTACACCTCTGAATACCCTCACTCGGACCATAAACTCGCAATTCTGATCACAAACATGCCTTCCGTGGTAAGCTCATAAGCTTACAATGATGACACACGTATCATCACAAAATATTAAAACAAGAAGAGCAAACGCTCGATCGAGTCACTTTCGCAGTTCTGAATATTATATGAGGCATCAGATGGACAGGAAGAAATTGCTATTCACAACACAATGCATACCTGAAGAATTCAAGACATACCTGTGACCTTGAAAAAGGTCAAAGGTCACCAAAGCAGACGTCAAAGTGTAGAGGTCACTGGGAGTCACGTTCACATAAAATTTGAGCCCGGTCACTTTTATAGTTTCCGAGAAAAGCCCAACGTTAAGTTGTGTGTTGCCGAACAGAAAAGGCTAGTTATCTCCCTTGTTTTTCTGATAACGTTCGTAAAAGGCTACAGATGTAAATACTTTGATGTAAAGAATAATCCTACAAAGTTTCAATCACATCCGATGAACTTTGTCAAAGATATAAAATGTCTAATTTTTCCTTTGACGCTGACCTGTGACCTTGAAAAAGGTCAAAGGTCAACGAAACCATCGTTAAAGTGTAGAGGTCATTGGAGGTCACGACTAAACAAAATATGAGCCCGATCGCTTTGATAGTTTCCGAGAAAAGTCCAACGTTAAGGTGGTGTCTACAGACGGCCGGCCGGACGGCCGGCCGGACGGCCGGACAGACTAACACTGACCGATTACATAGAGTCACTTTTTCTCAAGTGACTCAAAAAGCCCACCCATTTTTCATCGTCAAGAATATCCATGTCAGCTGCTTCGTCACCCGCGATCAAACATTTGCAGGAGAGGGCTAGCAGAGCAGGCAGATGGGAGGGAGACGATCGAATCATTGAGTACGAGGAACGGGGTGGGCGGGGGTGGGGGGGGGGGCGTGGGGTGTGGGATGAAAACTCGAGGAAGGAAGGCTGTGTGGGCAAAGGACGAAGGGATCTATCAAAGTGTTAAGTGGGACGATGTTGGAGAATTGTTAGAGTCAAACTAACGATACTTCCACTTCAAAGAGTCAGTTGCACTAGTAGCCTAAGTACAGAACACACAAATCATGTTGTTGAGCGTTGTAAGAGCAATTAGGGCCAGAGAGGTGTATCATAGGTTGGACGATTCTGGAGAATTGTCTGTATAAAACTGAGAATCTACAAACCGCAACAACAACAACAACAACAACAACAACAACAACAACAACAACAACAACAACAAAGATGCACCAGACACAAGTTCTGACCATAATAGTACAATACAAACAAAGCAAAAGAATCTATGCACATGTACTGTGTTAAACGCGCGACGACTTTGGATCATGGAGAACTGTTAGAACCCGCATGCACAAGGTAAAGAGCCATTTTCAAGAGCCCTAATTCCAGTAGCACAACGCAATAAGGCAGAACGATAACTGCGACAATCTCATTTAGAATCAGCACATGGCAAAGAACCGCTTCAAAAGAACTCTAATACCAGTGGTACCAAACAAAAAGCTGACTGCACTAAGTGCGATGACATTAAAATATCGTCTAACGAAGAATTCACAGATGGCAAAGAAATACTTACACACAAAATTAAATAAGTGTTAAGTGCTACCACTTTTGAAAATTGTCAGTATCAAAACTAAAGATCCGCACACAACAAAAATCTACTTTACAAAAGCCCTTACAGTGCCAGTAGTACAATACAAAAGAGCGATGAGTATCTCTGGTACGATATTTCAGCTCTACAGACTTAGCACAGATGGAGGGGAAGGGATGGGTGGGAAAGAGGAAAGGATAGAAGACAGTGGGGGAGACGCAGAGAGGCTCTAAACGCCTGCTAAATAAAATATGCCGGCGAGAGATCGACCCTGGGCTCAAGGGCTTATTGCCCCCAGATCCGATTCCTCCGCGGGGCAGAATTGCCCGGAAGTGACGACAGACGATTGGATTGTGGGTACCCGTCCGGAGTGGGGAGAAATGGCAGGAAAGCGAAACTTCTTCTCTGGGTCCATTCAGATACAGACTTTTCACTAGTATACATAATGCTTTCTTTTCTGACATGCGTTGCCTTTGTCAGCTCAGATTTACAACTGTGCTAGCTTTTGTGGAATTTGTCGTTATTACTTTCCCTTTTATTAATCGTCAACTATAGCTGTTCGTATCGACAAAAAGCTTATTCATTATAGGATGTTCTGTATGACTCGCGCTTGCTTGTTGGTATACAAGCACACAATTCACGATACTGTGGTGTTATGTATGATGACTGTCGTTGTCCAATAAAGATCATCTAACCTGGCACGCTTTCACTGCAAGTTTCCTCACACACCCCAATCATCTCTGTCTCTGTCTCTCTCTGTCTCTCTCTGTCTCTGTCTCTCTCTCTCTCTCTCTCTCTCTCTCTCTCTCTCTCTCCACTTTTGACACCTCTTCAGTTATCTTTTCAATCACAGAGATGTAAGAAACACAACACCAGGTTACACTGGCGTCCTGTCTGGGTAAGAAAAACAGAGAAAACTACAAAAGCGTACAATCCCTCGAGATTAAAAGAAAACAGTACAGATGATGGACATTCCAAGCGTCGTAAAAAAAAAAACACACCAGTAATGTTGTGTTGAACATATTCAATGCTGACTCATCCGAAGCTCTCACCTTGGAGAAAAAATCAAACAAAGCTGGGATGGACAGATTTGGACCAAAAGGGGAGGGGGGGGGTGAGGCAGAAGGAGAGAGAAAATGAGTGAAAAAAGGAGGAAGAGAGGGTGTAAACTGGATATAAAAAAAAATCATGATGTTTGCCAACAGACACTCAAATTTTGAGGGGCGAGGATACATTCCCCCGAAATCAAGCTAGTTCGTATTGATCGCAATCGCTGGCCGCAGAATTCACGCGCAAGATGCTGCAAGAGGTTAGGGAGTTCCTCATGTTCGGACGGGTCCCTTACTAATGATGATTACTTTTACATAGCACATTTCCCCAGTGCGAAGTTCCTGACAAGATTTTGCGCTCATCCGTAATCAACAAACGTGTTTTAGGTCCGTACTTATAAATGTCGTCGCAGCAGAAAGTGATGCTTTTTGTCATTTTTTCTTTACCGTAATACCGGCACGGTTGACCTACTGGTAAGGCGTCCGCCCCGTGATCGGGAGGTCGTGGGTTCGAACCCCGGCCGGGTCATACCTAAGACTTTAAAATTGGCAATCTAGTGGCTGCACCGCCTGGCGTCTGGCATTATGGGGTTTGTGCTAGGACTGGTTGGTCCGGTGTCAGAATAATGTGACTGGGTGAGACATGAAGCCTGTGCTGCGACTTCTGTCTTGTGTGTGGCGCACGTTATATGTCAAAGCAGCACCGCCCTGATATGGCCCTTCGTGATCGGCTGGGCGTTAAGCAAACAAATAAACAAACAAACAAACTTTAACGTAATAAGTATGTGGCATTACTACCGAGTTACTGATTGAAAGTCCAATGGTCCGCCCTGCAAAGTAAATACTGTGAGGCGCATAGTGTACTTAGACATTTTACATAATGACAGAAAAACAGTTATTTTGGGTGATGCAGTGCATGCAATTCGAATGTTTCTTTGGCTTTCTCTGTTCTATTTTCTGTTCACATGTTTCCTACCATGCATTTGATAACATTACAAAACAGTAAACAGCTCATTGATTACCACCACGTGAATATCTACTACTTATTTCAACCACTAATTTCATGACAGTTACTGGTAACGTATAGAACAGAATTGCCAAAGAACATAGCTTTATGGAAAGTTGGTAGTTGTTGCCTATTCCAACTCTCGCTCAGTGTTTCATCAAAGCAATCTGAATCAAATGTATGCTACATAATGAAACCAACCTTACAAATCTCAATATAAGGCACCTGGAACTGTGAAAGAGCCACACTGTAACAAAAGAAAACAAAAACGACGAGAGAGAAAGAAGAGACAGTGACAGCTATGAAGAAGAGCAAAGCAAGCAAGACAAGCACAGCAGACCAAGAAAAGACAAGACGGGGAGTTTTGAGTGACAAGCGGACGGATGATCAGGGATGCCACTAGAGCGCGCAAGAGGGCCCAGATCGACCTGTGATTGGCCACCATATTGACAGTCAGGGGAGGCCAGCCAGGGGCCGAGACAAGAAGACTTCAGCCCCTTGGCTTCAGCGTATTGATGGCGTCAACGGGTTCCAATCTTGGACCTCGAGATGGCCCTTACTGCTGCAAGGAGGGGACACAACCCGAGGAGGAGAGTTGCCTCCCTTTGCCGCTGCTGGCTCTCTAATGATGGCGTCCGCGATAGACTCGGTGCTGTCGACGGGCTGTCCTTCTGCCTGCTTATTCCCCCCTGTCTGTTTAAGGCCCATTTCCGCTGACTGCTGCCTGTCGCTTCTTCTTTGACTTTCTGTCTGTCCCACCCTGACTTTTGTGTCCATCTCTCCTGATAGACTTTCTTGTTCTTATGCCTTGTCCTGTTGGACTGCCCCTTATGTGCACTTCTTCGGGGAAGCTTTTTTTTCTTCGTTTGCCTTTTAGCTGCATTCGGCTTTTTTCGATCACATGCACACTCTTTCTCTGTCTGTCTCTCTGTCTGTCTCTCTGTCTGTCTCTCTGTCTGTCTCTCTCTCTGTTTCTCTCTCTGTCTCTCTCTCTCTCTCTCTCTCTCTCTCTCTCTCTCTCTCTCTCTCTCTCTCGATGACTTAACTAAATATCATTATGATTTTATTCTAATACTTAGTATGATGGACACTGCAAAACTCATCAAATCGCTTCACTGCATTCACTTAATTCACACTACAAGTTCATGGCAGAAAGACAACAATTTATTGGGGCAGGGACGTGCTCAGGATCAAAGCATTTAATTGACTGAACGGTTTATTACGCCCAAAGATACCGTCCGGCTCTTGTACGCATCCGTGTTCACTACCAATTCAAGATCTGTCCTTCGTTTGTCTTTTAGCTTCATTTGGCTTTTTTCAATCACATGCACTCTCTGCCTGCCTGCCTGCCTGCCTGCCTGCCTGCCTCTCTCTCTCTCTCTCTCTCTCTCTCTCTCTCTCTCTCTCTCTCTCTCTCTCTCTCTCTCTCTCTCTCTCTCTCTCTCTCTCTTCGACTTTTGCTCCAGCAGTCTTCCCGCATACCTGCCAATACCCCAGCTAATTATACAGATATATTTGTAGCCAGTTGTCTGAACATGCTTAGCTGCTCATTTCAAGGCCTGAGCAATACGTGTCTCCTTTTCCTTCTTCTTTTCTTTCTTCCGAAGATTTTTTTTCTGAACCCCACGTCTGTTTTAGATGTTTCTTTTTCCTCTCGACCTGTTCGGTGTTTGTTTTTGTACTGAACTTTCCGCCTCTGTGTGGATGTCCACGTCAGTGTCTTTTTTTCTGTACCGACCTGTCTGTCACCCGTCCGTGTAGCCTACCTGTCAGATGCCAATGTAACGTCGCGCTTCGGTTGCAGTGGGACATGCCACTGTACTTGTTCTGCGCTCGTAATTGCATTCGCGTGTCGACATGCTGACAGTGAAAAAAAGCTGAAAGAACGAAAGGGGGTGGTGCCGGAGAAGCGAGAGATGGTCTCGGTGTGTCGCGGTCTTAAAAGTAAATGTGAGAGAAAAACATACTCATGTGTCATGCTGTGAAAGGATGCACTTACGAATGAGGAACAGGCCTATTTAAAGTCTAGAGAGCTGTAACGTTTGAGGGACAAGAAGAGAGAGAATAGAAAGAGAAACTAGATGCACAAGCATGACGAAGAAAATGATGTTTAAAAAAAGTGAGAATCGTAGAAACGAAAGTAAAGACGAGAACGGGAAAGGGAAGTCACGCTATGTACGTGTGTGTGGAGGAAGGAGGGTTGGGTGTGTGTGTGTGTGTTTGTGTGTGTGTGTGTGTTTGTGTGTGTGTGTGTGTGTGTCTGTGTGAGTGTGCGCGCGCGCGCGTGTGTGTATGTGTATGTGTAGCTGTGTGGCTATAAGTATCTGCCTATGTCTCTGTGTGTCTGTGTATGTGTGTTTGTCAGTGTGTATGTTGAAACAAAACAAATAAAAATAGAAGATGAAACAGAAGTATGGACAGATTTTTGTGGAAAACAGAAAGAGTAGACTTCACTGAAGATTCTCAGTCAGTTGAAAAAGATCGTCTGTGTCTGGGTTTTATTTACATCGTGGCGAGTTTTTCCAATCGAAATGAACAAACCAGCCGGGTAAGTCTCGGGGCACTTTTTTGCTGACACTCTGCGTTTATCTATGTGGCCGTCAAGGCAACAGGAACAAATCTTTTCTGTTTTGCACACGAAGCACACGATGCTTTTTGCAATGCCCACTACCGAAGAAATAAAATTCGTGTCTATCTACGCCTTCTTAGCTTGCGCTGCAAGATCGTTTAATGGAAAGAAGAAGAAGGAAAAAAGGGGAAAAAACGGCGTCATACTCGGCTGACAGCTCTCTGCCATTTGCGCTTCTTAGTTCCCATTGACACCGCGCGTCGCCATCTTTCCTGCCGGGCCGCTTAGCGCCTTGAATAAAACGCCACGTGACTAATGGCGCAGGTCGCGCTTGTCTGCCCTTCGTAACTCACGCTACACTTGACGACTGTAGAAGCAAGGTGGAGTGGTCTCCCATTCGTCTTCATCGGGACATAGACCGCTCATTTCGCGGAGGCTCTTTCCGTGTCCGGGACCCTCCACAGATCAATGGGGCGGCGGAAGGATACAGAAAGCGGTGATGAGGTTCGTATAGACGTCGACGCGGGGAGTTGTCCCGGATCGCATTAACAGGAGGCTTGTTAGTCGAGGGTGCAGGGGAAAGGGGGAGTAGGGATATATGGATCGGGATTTGCTTCTCGTTTATTTCCCTGAGTGTAAGGGTACACGTCCGTACAGTGACTTCTGATTGGCACCCTGCTGTTTACTGCATGGCTCTGTTTTCCAAGGCAGTCGATTTAGGTTTCATCCCGAGTACAGCTGATTTCGGGTGCTTCTCATTGCCATGCAAAATGAAATTGCTGTTTTTGCTTTAGCCCCCTCAAAAAAAATCGCGAGGCGCGATCATGCCACATGTTCCCAGAGATGTTCAAAGTGGTTGACATGGCCTTGCACATCAATAATCTGCAACTATCATTTCTGAAACATAAAGTCATTAGCTTTGTACGCAGAACTTTTTTTCTACTGTGAACTTGCAACCTACTTTACAAATATTAAAATGTCTTGGCAAATATTCGAGGGGAAAAACAGGTAATAAGCACACTGATATCCGTAATATTAAGAAACGGAACACGAGTATTCCCACTGAGAAACACCCCATCGGAGGCCATTTTATCTTCTCCTTTCTTACAGAATGACCCATACTTCAAATGTCTCACTAAGTCAAGCCAAAAGGTCTACCCAGAAAATATACAGACTATAGTTGTTCTGGTAAGTAATAATTGAGAATCAGAGCACAAACTAAAACAAGCGCAACTTAAGAATCATTTGTCTTTGATTGATTTGATCGTAATTACCATACTTAGTGAGCAATGAACGAATAACACCTATTACTACCATTCAATTCAATTCAATACAATACCAGGAGAGAAAAAAACAAAGATATGCAAGCAGATGATTTTCAGATTGATGAGAACAGTGAGTCATAAAACTACGTCATTTTCAAGCATTTACCCAAGTATACTTGGTATATAATAAAAAAAAATTAAAAAGCACAAAAAAACAAAAGACAACAGAGACTTTCTCCCTCACGAACAACAACCCCCTAGCCATAAACGCTTGCTTGTTGTTAAACAAGCATAACATGTATGAGAGTGTGGTGTTATGTATGATTTACCGTCTAAGTCCAGTATACTTGGTAAAACAAAACAAAAGCACAGAAAAACACAAGAACAGAGACTTTCACCCTCACGAACAACAACCCCGTCGACGCGCATTTTGTCGTCCACGGAAGTTCCTGAACACAATGTCTCGTAAATTGACTTGCGAGGGCATCTTCCCCGAGTCTGGAGGTCCCCCGCACTTCAAAAGACGGAAACCTGGCATCTTCCAGCCTCGCCCTGTTTGCTGCTGGCCAACACACCGGCCCGATGATGGCCAGCGAATAGGGTACATGTATGCCGGGCAATGTTCTTCAATTGGATTCATGTATGCCAGGGGAAGTCTTCAAATAAGGTCCGTGCGTGTGGCCCTGTGTGATTTGCTGGTAGAGCAGGAAGATAAATTGTTGCATGCTGCAGAAGTGTTGTGGGGGGGGGGGGGGGATCTGAGGTTTGGTGTTTGTTTGACTCAGTGGCAGAGCTGTGGAGTTCAATGGGCGAGAAAAAGACGAGGTGTGCAATTAATGAGTCACAGTGCAAAGGGGCGTGCCCTTGATGTGGTCGCATTAGCATTGCAGATCACGCAGTCCGGTTCCTGCTTTGTGCTGAATAATTCAGTAAGTCACAAAAGGGGGTTCCTGGTCGGAAAAGAACAAGAACAGACTGTAAACTGGACAAAGCATGTTTTGTTTGAGACACGATCTTTACATCTTTATGCTATATCGACGCAATCAAAAAACACCAATGAAGCTAGATCCAAGCATAAACATTCGTAGCATAACATTAACATGCTTTAACTCATACTCCTGCTGGCACTGGGATTTCGTGCAAACGGATGAGTACAGTTAACATGCTTAATTCGCTAGCTTTCACAATGAAGCTAGTGGACGAAATGAGGACAAGGTCAAGACTGTTGTTATCAGTATCAAATGACGAATGGCTTTGCGCTGACTTGTTTCAGGGTAGGCCGCGGTCACCTTGCCCATCAAAGAGCATAATTATCTGAAGGCGCATGCATTGGTTGTAGGTTCTAGTCTTTGATTTGAAATAAATAAAAGAGCAAAGTATCAGTTTTAGAGACTGCACCCCCTTTTGGGCATTGCCACCATATTTTTCCAGTTTTAGGTTAGATTCATAGAAGAGTGATGTCTCAATTGCGTAAAATCCCGCTCGTGCAAAACACACCAGTGTACGTGAGATTTTCGGCCAATGAACGAAGTAGAAAAGACTGCCATCAGGAAGGATCATTCCTTAGAAGATACCAAAACGTGTAAGGTACTGGTCCTGGGCCAATGCCGCCAACATACCTAGCAACTCTCGATCAGTGAAACAACTTTCAGCCACATTGCAAGAAATGTCTCCAAGCATCTCAAAGACCCTATTCAGCAGCTCAAAAACGCGATTGACGACACACGGCAAGTCCTCCTCATACCATCATACTCAAACCGTGTCCTGGCAGGCAGAGGAGGTCTACAAGAGGTTCCCGCCACCCAAACATCCATCACCGGAGACGATTGTGACTGCATAACGGATCCGCCAGCCGACAAAAAGCGCGGAGTCCCGCCGATCGGCACCACTTTTCTTAGCCAATGTTTATGGACCCCTCGGCCAAAGGCAGGCCCGCTTCCGAGCGTAAGCACGAAGCCGCTTCCGAGCGTAAGCACGAAGCCGCTGCCGAGCGGGACCGGGGATTTCCGAAGAGGGCCGAAGAAACAAACAGCAGCGCCCTCGTGTGTCAGTGTAAACAAACAGCATTCATCACGGGGAGGGCAATCCGAGAGATTCTACTGGCAGAGGGAGGCGGGGTATAGTAGTGGTTGCAGCGAAGAGAGGAGGAGAAATCAGAACCCGAGATCGGGTCGTCCCATCTCCATCTCGCATCACGCACGCATCTTTATGGGCCATCATGGGTCTGCTAGGGGAATGTGCGTTGCGTGGAGACTTGGCCGAGCGCACCAAATGTTTTGCTACGAGGTCAGACTGTTTCCTTTGCCTGACGGGGAGATTACAGGGGGTCTCCTGCCCGGATCGTTTATACAACGCAGCGTCATCGCATCGCCAAATTGGCAGTGTCAGGACCCCTTAAAACGACTCCTTTCACTAGGAGTACATTCAGCCAAGGTTTTTTGTCCCGTCCGTGTCGAGGATGATCATATTGATTTTTATCTGCCGCTGAAGCGTTTTGGGTCGTTTAGATGCGGAGCGTTTTAGTGTGAGACAATAGAAGCAGTTTATCCGTAATATGAATGCAAATAAATGCTTGAAATCTGCCAAAGACAGTCAAACGCGTTTATAAATGATGTGCTTTTTTAACGTTTGCTGAGATCACGCAAGAATCTAAAGATAAAAAGACGCATTTACGCCGGAGACATTGGACGGTGATCCAACCGTTTATACAGTTTCAGCACTTTATCAAGCTTGGAATCACTTCAGTTTGAACAGATCGGACAAAAAGGATACTGATAATGCCGGTCTATCTGTGATTCAAAGCATAGACGTAAAGAGCTCACGTCGTATTATCTGATGTCTGAGGATTTTAAGAAAGAATTGAGGAGAAGGACGAAAGGCAGGAAAGAGATTGAAGTGGAGAGAGATAGAAAAAGAGACAGAGAGACAAAGGGGGAGAGAGAGAGCTCTGAAGTCAAAAGATCAGACAGCAAACGGTATGCAGCGTGAGGTGCCCAGACTGACATCATATGGGACAGAATACGCGGTAGACCATCGATGATGAACTCTCGGTCAAGTAATCTGGCTCCTATTTTTGTTCTGGCGCGAATTCATAGGTTCCCGGTGCTATTCAGCAGCGGATAGCACTCTGTTCTCCTACCAGTCTGCTCCAGTACGCCAATAAGATAGTCCCTGTCATCTGAATAACCCCAAAGTCATTTTTGAGCTAAAATATGCAGTAATCCTGGACAGCATTTACAGAAAAAAAGTCGGGTAAGGCGAAAATACAATATTTAGTCAAGTAGCTGTCGAACTCACAGAATGAAACTGAACGCAATGCAACGCAGCAAGACCGTATACTCGTGGTCCACCGCTCACGGCATAGGCAGTGAAATTGACAAGAAGAGCGGGGTAGTGGTTACGCTATGCTGCATAGCACGCTTTTCTGTACCTCTCTTCGTTTTAACTTTCTGAGCGTGTTTTTAATCCAAACATATCATATCTATATATTTTTGGAATCAGGAACCGACAAGGAATAAGATGAAAGTGTTTTTAAATTGATTTCGAAAAAAAAAATTTGATAATAATTTTTATATATTTAATTTTCAGAGCTTGTTTTTAATCCGAATATAACATATTTATATGTTTTTGGAATCAGCAAATGATGGAGAATAAGATACACGTAAATTTGGATCGTTTTATAAATTTTTATTTTTTTTTACAATTTTCAGATTTTTAATGACCAAAGTCATTAATTAATTTTTAAGCCACCAAGCTGAAATGCAATACCGAACCCCGGGCTTCGTCGAAGAGTACTTGACCAAAATTTCAACCAATTTGGTTGAAAAATGAGGGCGTGACAGTGCCGCCTCAACTTTCACGAAAAGCCGGATATGACGTCATCAAAGACATTTATCAAAAAAATGAAAAAAACGTTCGGGGATTTCATATTCAGGAACTCTCATGTCAAATTTCATAAAGATCGGTCCAGTAGTTTAGTCTGAATCGCTCTACACACACACACACACAGACAGACAGACACACGCACATACACCACGACCCTCGTTTCGATTCCCCCTCGATGTTAAAATATTTAGTCAAAACTTGACTAAATATAAAAAAGCCTACTGGGTCAAACTTGCAAGTCTCCCTGAACGGTGTTTTATTCCCTTCATATAGCATGGAACGATCCATCAAAATCACTGAGCTAGGAATACACCACGCACCAACCAGTCAACCATTAACTTGCGGCCTGGTCAACAAGCAAAACAAAACAAAAACTAACAACCCACGCACACAAACAGCCTGGTGTGTCTGGCTTGCAATGTCCCAAACAACTTCTTGGTTTTAGCCTTGCATCGGGATCTTCTAAAAGAACATGATCCAGAACCTCGCCGTGGTAAGCTGTGAGAAAATTGTCAAGTGATGTGATTCCTCCCTGATGCCAACAACTCTGGGGTAGCTTCTTTAAGCTGCTTTATATCCAAACTTTCGCTGAAAGTAATACGAAGACATCCTGCTCAGCAGGAGTTTCCAGTTTCGCAGGAACAATAAGCTCGGGAGACGTGAGACCAACACACAGGGAAGCAGAGGCGGAGCCTGATAGTGTCAGGACATAACCTGCGTTTCTTCTCGCTAGCTCTCGGCTGATAAGGGACACTCTGACACATTAACCAGGTACTAAACATTGAGGAGGAAACAATTCCCTGCGATTGTACTTATCACCACCTCAGAGCTGTAAAGAAGACACTCCGCGATTACCACTAAGACAAGGAGTCTGTGGACTAATCGCTTGACTCAGAGTCAGTTTGGACCAACGTGTCGGAATTAGTATTAGACTACGATAAAATACCATAATTATAAACGTGGCACTTGTGCAGCCAGGTTAGATGGTTGAAGCTACACGCAAAGATCTTCTACTGCTTCGCTAAGTAGGGAAGAAGTAGAAGATCTTTACTACACGGTCGTTACGCTAAATTCAAAGATTGTACGTATTTCATGTTCACGACATAACGCAATACGTTCCTTGCAATGACAATCAATGTGTGGACACAAAAATGTGTGCTACAACAAATATTTACATCATTTGCTTTCCGAACAGCCACTCCTTTTAACTAGACTATAGTACAGCAAAAGCGTCACCAACAATAACTAATACATCTGTTGTAATATGTTCAACATCTGAGAAGAAACGGTGATTGAGCATTTCCAAACAGTCTTTAAACTCGTCATTTCAGGACCGTCACCCCAACAAAGCAGATGCTAAATTGCTGCCTTAACATTTCAAGAGGGAACAATCAACTGATAACCGACTTTCTTGCAGATTTTTGCTGCCACGTAAATAGCGGAACAAAACCGATTTTCTTACTTTTCGGTCGAATAATGGGACACATGCCGAGGTTGTAATGCCAGCTATGAAAGACAATGCGTTGCACTAAGTGACCCTTTTAATTGCAGCTTGTATAGTGCACGCAAACTAACCCAGTCAAATAATCGACCCATGTCTTGAATACGAGCTAATAAGGCACCTGGACCGTCTCATTTGAGAGTTTAGTACAGAGTTTGAACAAATATTCTGTTGCCCATTGATGTAGATTCAGCTTTGATCACTACTACTGTACACAGGTTTAAGCATCAAGAAATGGTCACCAATAATCGTTAGATAGTATTCCCCTTTTTTTCTAGGTATTCATTGGGCTAAGTTGGCAATGCACGTACGAGCGGACCGTGGAGATTTATGCATTAATTGACATTCATAATCAACATTATTTCTGGGATCAAATTATAAAGGGGAATCACGGCTGAAGATCCAGTGGCTTCCAGCAATTGCAGCCGTCCCAATCCCAAGTCACCTGCCGTGTGCGCCGTTTCCAACCGTTCCCTTTGCCTATATCTCACCTTCTGAGCTACCTACCATCGCCAACGGCGCCAGGCAGATAGCAACATCCGTCTTCAAAAGACCTACAGCCGTCTCATGGAAGCGTTCAGACAAACGAAAGACTGCTCAATAGCGGAAGAAGACGAACGATAACCCTTTTTAACTCACACAAACCTTGGAAAGAGAAGCCACCCTTTTTGCGCTCGTTAACGCCTCGCAAGGGAGATAAGCCGATTCGCTCGTTAAAAACGCCGGCAAGGGGCGGCCACTCTGGGCGGCATTCGCCGCGTCTCGACCGATGGGAGGCGCGGAGGGAAGCGCGCGAAGATGGTGGCACAAAAAGTAATTAGGGAACAGCGCGCCAATCAGACCCTTGTGCAAGCCTCGTTAGGTCCGGGGGTTAAAGAAACCAAATTTGTCGACGTGCACTGTCAATCGCTCGTGTCGCTGCTTATTTTTCCCCAGCCCCGCTCTTCATTCCTACTCTTCTCTCCCTTCTAGCACTTCCTCTCTATCCCATCTCCCCCCTTTCCCCGTTGCGATATAACCTTCGTGGTTGAAAACGACGTTAAACACCAAATAAAGAAAGAAAGAACTTCCTGTATTTTTGGTCTGATATAAACTTGACCAGGCATTGCTCATATGCACTTACACACACACACACACACACACACACACACACACACACACACACACACACACACACACACACACACACACACACACAATTAAGCTGACCCCATCAACGCCACAACAACCCCCTTCCCAAACAAACCCCCACCCCCACCCCGCCCATCAATGCCCACAACCTAACCTCCCCCTAGAAGCACATAGCAAAACTTTATCCACATCAAAATTCTCTCGGGAACATTTTTCATTCTCCAATGTCGACACATTGCCTGGCAATGTCGTTCCTGTCGCTTTGACGGCCAATGGGATTCTTGACCACCTCTTGACCACTTGTCTCGCCTCGATGCTCCATCTCTAACGGCCCCTCATAAGACACATCAGGCAAGACATACGCATAAGAATGTCTTGATAGATTTGTGTATTGGCAAAAGCGTTTCGTTCGTTTTCAGTCTTTTGCTTTCAAACATAAGAACGTTACACAAATCCCAATTGATGACAGATGTGATCTTTGGTTGTCATATTTCTTCCTTCCTTGATCTGTTTTGGGGGGTGAGGGGCGGTGGGGAGGGTTCGGTCGACGTTAATGGTTTGAAACTTCGTGACATATATCCATTCACATCATTCTTTTTGGCTATCCATCTTTCACTTCTTTCTTTGCTTGATCTTTCTTTCTTTCTTCTTTCTTTCTTTCTTTCTTTCTTTCTTTCTTTCTTCTTTCTGTTGTCTTAAACACAAATTAACTTCAAGCTTTTTTTCTCATTTCCTAGTTCTAAATTTGTCACAATTTTTTTTCTCCACAGCAAGTTGTTCATAATCATGTCCGCATGTACATATTGATAATTTTCTTCCAAAACAACTGGTCAATAATACGTCTTTTATCACTGCCCGAAACAACAACTGTCTATATTTCAAGTAACCAGTCCAATCGGCAAAACACAAAATTCCAATCACCACCATCAACAACCATCAAACTTTTCTTTGACAATAAAAAGAAGAGATGCAAATCCAAAGAAACAAC
Source organism: Littorina saxatilis (assembly GCF_037325665.1). Taxonomy (NCBI): domain Eukaryota; kingdom Metazoa; phylum Mollusca; class Gastropoda; order Littorinimorpha; family Littorinidae; genus Littorina; species Littorina saxatilis. The sequence goes on from NC_090245.1 coordinate 67,839,811, forward strand.
AACAAAAAGAAATTTAAAAAAAACAACTGCTCAACTCTTCAACTCTATTCCCGCTACCACTGAATGCCTAGTGCTTGTAACAGCCTCGACCGGAGACTTCCAAAGGCAAGTCCAAGTCGCCACACAACACACAGGCGGATCGGAACAAGCGGCGACAATAAAAGAGGAATCGCGCCCATCACGTCGTTGGGGAGGATGTCTTTGGATGACGCGGGAGTGGAAACTCGTGTTCTCCGTCACCCGGGGATGGCTTCCGCACCCTCCCCGGGGGGGACTCTGTGGCGACGGCAGCAAGTGATGTGGGAGGGACGCTCGACTGAGGGTCTTTGGCGAGGGATGTTTGCCTCCTCTCTCACACTCTCTCTGAAATAAACGCCCTCGTTAACTCGTCACGAGCGGAGATTTTTATGCTTGGGAATCAGTTTGGTGGGAGGTTTGGCAACTGACTGAGAAATGGGATAGATTTGTGTTGCCGAGTATTGCTTTGGGTTTACTTTGCTGGTCATTTTATCAATTAGACGGTTGAAGAAGTTAGATGTCTTCGTTTACTGTGTAACATGAATTAGTTAGTACAAAAAGCAGGCGATATAGAAGCACTGCGGTTGCATTCATATGAGCCCTTTCAAACGGTTACATGGTAGTTTAAAAAAACATTTCAGCTTTAAATAACACGAAAGAGATTCATTAAAACATTTCTAATTCAAGTGCGTTTTCCGAAAAGACATCCTCCGAAAAACAAATTGAAATCACCAACTAAACAAAAACACACACACACACACACAAAAACCGCCATTACGGTTTACTCTCGACAGCAAAATGACATCGTGACATGCCCTCAAAATGTGGCCCCTTCCGGTACACCCAAAAAAGGAACGGTAACCACAGAGACGTCCGTGTCCTCGGTCGAATTCGCTCCCCTTTTTCCTAAAGACGCTAATTTGCCGGGCGCCACCTGGCGACTGCTGAGTGACGAGCACGTGATTTCCCCCGAGATCCCGCGGAGCAATGGCGGCGATTTGGGATTGGTATGTGTGTGAAAGTGGAGTCATTCAGGAAGACGTGTGGCGTGAACTCCAACGATCCCTAGCACCCTGATTTTTCCTGTGACCAGACTGAAACGTTCAGTGTTCCATCGATTTGTGCCAAATCAGTGCTGGTCAGTTTAGTCCGACTTTGGTTTGCTCTAAAAATAAATATACAGTGATGATTTTGTGAAAAAGTGGTAAATCGGCAATAAACAAATGATGTGAAAAAGTGAAAAAGTTGTAGTCTATTGCCTGACTACATAAATCAATAGTATGTTTAATCAAAAAGCTGACATCACATGTATACCATCCCCTAATAACAGTAAACATGTAAAATGAGCAGCAACAGCGGAACATTAGTTAAAAACTGACTGAAACAGTAAGCAAAATTATCTCCAACCAGACCCCAAACTCAAAGTTGAAAGCTGACAAATGCAGCTATGCTGAAGTGATTATCGAAAGAACTGAGCTAATAAGCCTGTCTCTACAAATACAACAACTGTACGAAACAAAAGGCTCAGACTTCAAAAATAAAATCAGAGCAGCTATCCCGTACTGTTCAGACGCATTCACACCACTTGGTTTGTGCGCCCATTCGTATATCACTGTCACCAAAAACGATAACAAGTTCCAGAAAACATAATACCGTGTATTGAATTCATCGATGTCACATCGACCGTTGAATCCAACACAAATCGATTTCTAAACTGATTATTTAGTGTGCTCCGCTGACAAGGGAGTAAACACAGCAGCGCTGACTGACCATATACCCTCGTATAGTCCTCCAGTTTAGGAGAGCAAAATCACAATCCATTGTACTAAGCAGCAATACAAGACCACCACTCTTTTCAGTACAATTTATAAGCAAAAACTTCGCGGTTTTCAGACAATTTGAAGCAGTTTTACAAAAGAACACATGTCAAAAGGATGGTTTATTGCACGTTTGACCTCATTTTGAAGTGTATGCAGAGTAACGACTTGACCATGAAATTAAACTGCAGTCCATTGATTGACCGATCATTCTTCTCATGCGTTGATTATAAATTTAGTCTTAAGTAGCAGGGCAGCCAATAAAATTGCCTGACTCTTGAGAAGCACTGCCAATTTCTTGCTGATTATTCGTCATTGTTCTCTGTTCGCTTCTCACGACACTGTACAAATATTCGTCACGACCCGACACAATTGTTTCTGTCAAGTGCAGCTGTCCGGGATCTCGATTAGCCACTTGCTCGACTCTTCCAGGCAAATTATCCGACTTTCTTGACGCGAAACAAGCCCCTTCAAGCAGAAACGGAGCAACCATTGTCTTTCCGGCCAGAGAGAGTCTCAGAGGGCGCACAACAACACAATGAAAAGAACCACGCTCACACACCATTGAGCCTTGAAGCACAAGCAACCAAGGAGAAAAGTCGAAGTGAACCGAACCAGAATAGCTCCATTTGAAAGCATGATGGACAAACGGGGAATAACGACAAGAGGAGGTCATTCGTGCAAGGGCTGTGGGGGAGGTTTTTGTTTTCCACTTTGTCTTCGAGCTCTGTTGGCGAACTGGCACCGAGGCACTTCAGGGACACGATGATATGAAACGAGGGGCGAAAAACTAGAGGAAAAGTCGTCTGTAACTGGCTGGAAGAAGAACACCGTGCCCTGACACGAATAGCAGGTTTCTCTGGCTGAGGAAACCTAAATGGGCCTTGTGACATTTGAAGTTACAACTTCGAATAGAGAACGAAGAAGATTCATGTGTGACTTCTTGAGAGTGTGCGCGTGCGTCTATTTATCTGTGTGTCAGAACACGTACGAGTGTCAGTTTGTCTGCAGCCACCGTAAGTTTTGGCTCTACTCTGTGAACAAACTCAATCTAAATCATTTGGCTTTACTCTATGATCAAACTCTATCTAAAGTCTCATTACACCAATGCCGCGGGCACATGTCTTTTCTCCCACCAAACAAAACAACATCTAGTTCACCAAAACCCAAGGAAACCTCTCCTTTTCCCACTGTTGAGCCAGCGCCCTAATTCCAGCAAAATCGTCGCTTCATCATAACTTAGTCAACACAAGAACCTTCATACAAAAAAACAAAAGCGTTCAACTATCGATATTCCCTGGCGCCTAATGTAATCGACACCCTCTGTGTGTATTGGATTATGTGTAAACGACCCTAATTGACCCAAACGCTGTTCAAACATCAACTAGCCTTCCTCGCAGGGGCTTCCTTTAATACTCTCGTGGAGCTGAGAAGAAAAGGAAATTTAAACCCGATTATGGAAACCTTGCCTGGAATGCCATGTGTTGCTGTTGAACTTTGCGTCGAAGTGTCAACACTGGATGGAAATTCCTTTGGCTTTTTCTGGGACATGGGTGGAGGAAAAAGAAAACCAAAGTTGATGCTGAAAGAGAAACCTGTTGCGTGATGGCTGCAGTAAGATGCAGCGCAAGTGTTTTCGTTGTAAACCTTTTATTCACGACGGAGCTAGATGTCACTGTATGAATTCTGAGTGGTCTGACAGAAAGTGCCAAAGCTATGTAGCGGGTTTGTCGTGACCTCTGCGGACCACTGGTTCTCAGTTGTTCCACGGAGTTCCCCCGAATACGTATGGCTGCCTAAATGCCAGGGGGAAAACGGTCATACACGTAAAGTACGTGGGAGTTTTAGTCCATGGACGCAGAAGAAGAACTGAGAAGAAGAAGTTCCACGGAGTTTCAATAAAGAGCAAAACTGAGATCACTGTCGTTAGACTATTATAAATTCTGAGGAACATTAAACGCTAACCATGAAGCCGTTTGCAAGTCTTCATTTTTCTTTTCTTTTTTCTATTTAAGAAAGTTCCTAAGACCAACCAACAACAAACAGAATAACGCAGCTTCGGGTTTGGTTGGTTATTGTTTTTTAACGTTCCCGAAGGACGGGTGCAGTGGCGTGGTGGTAAGACGTCGGCCTCCTAATCGGGAGGTCGTGAGTTCGAATCCCGGTCGCTGCTGCCTGGTGGGTTAAGAGTGGAGATTTTTTCGATCTCCCAGGTCAACTTATGTGCGGACCTGCTAGTGACTTAACCCCCTTCGTGTGTACACGCAAGCACAAGACCAAGTGCGCACTGAAAAGATCCTGTAATCCATGTCAGAGTTCGGTGGGTTATAGAAACACGAAAATACCCAGCATGCTTACTCCGAAAGCGGCGTATGGCTGCCTAAATGGCGGGGTAAAAACGGCCATACACGTAAAATTCCACTCGTGCAAAAACACGAGTGTACGTGGGAGTTTCAGCCCACGAACGCAGAAGAAGAAGAACGTCCCCGAAACCCATAATAAAGCAAAGAAAGATCCATAAATAACGTCTATAGTAAAACCTCCAGTTACTGTGCGTCTCCTGCTGGTGTGGATGGAAAAAAACAGCAAAAAAAGTACAGATAATTGTTCCGGGCCACGTTTACCAAGAGGACATCTTCCAATGCTGATATTATACATGTGACCTCGACCTTGACCCCGAACCTTAGCGACACATGACGGAGATTGGCTTGACAACGACAGACGTTTGGTCTGACCGCGGCAAATACCGTTAGTGGTCGTTATTTGACCTTGTCCGTCAAAAGCCGATCTTGGCCAAAGTGATCACATTAACCACAAGGCTAATATTACAAGGTCAAATCAGTCCGCCGGCAGAATGCTGAATGAAAAGTCGACAGTATACTGTGCGGAGAACGATGAGTTAGTTTTACGTGTACATAAAGACACATACACACTTAAACAAACACACACACCCACACACACACACTAAAACGCACAAATACTCACGTACGCACGAACGCACGCACACACACACACTGACACACACACACACACACACACACACACACACACACACACAGCTGGGGAGAGGGGGATTAAGAGACAAAGTCAAACAGACAGACAGAGACAGGACGGACAGACGTACAGATTGTGAGAAAATAAGAATGAGCAAGTTTTTATTTTAGTTAAATATATTTTGTTGAACTTAAAGAAGCCAGTTTCGTATAGACGACAAAACACGAGCGCAGACGTTGAAAGGTACGTTTCACAGACATTTTTTTTAATCAAGTGTTTAACCCTATCATGTCCGACAAAAATGTTAGAACTGTGGACACTCGTTTACAATAGTCAGTCATGCAGTCAACGTATTTCCAAACGAAACCTTATGCTGGTTGTTTTTTTGTAACGGGGCAGTGTCAGGTAATGTTCAACAATGACAGAACCTCACTAACAGCCTTAGTACGTGCACCTAATCGAGCGCACAAAAGGGGGGGAGGGGGGGGTACGGAAAACATACTCAATTTACCTGTCACCACTGACAACCGCTAAAAAGGTTAATATCAAAATTACAACACGTTTGCTAGCCTGTCATCAATCCAGAACAAGATAACAAAAAGAGAAAACTACATCAAAGACATCCTGTCAGATTCACACACACACACACACACACACACACACACACACACACACACACACACACACACACACACACACACACACACACACACTCACATACATAACACCACCAACCCCTGTCTCACTCACACAAGTCCAGCGGCATCACTTTGAGAAGAGAGATACACAAAAAAAACCTAGGACAACTGACAAGTTGATTGCCAGTCATCTACAATAACACGGGCCAAGTGCAACGGCTGCAAAGAAGAGGGACACGCAACGCGCAGTTGTCATCAAACGGAGTAATCACACGGGGCTGTCTGCGCGCAAACATCAAAACAACATTGGGCCGGCAGAAATGCATGTTCTGGGGACCAAGGCCTGCGGCAGTACCAGACCCGACCCAAGGCTTGATACAACAAACGGAAGCAGAAGTGAACAAATATTGTGTCTGCTTCATATACCCCCAGCGCACTTGGTTTCTGTTAGGGATTGATGTGCTACGATGCCATCAAACAGTACTATGATGACTTGACGCACTTGTTTTCTGTTAGGGATTGGTGTGCTACGATGCCATCAAACAGTACTATGATGACTTGACGCACTTGTTTTCTGTTAGGGATTGGTGTGCTACGATGCCATCAAACAGTACTATGATGACTTGACGCACTTGGTTTCTGTTAGGGATTGATGTGCTACGATGCCATCAAACAGTACTATGATGACTTGACGCACTTGGTTTTTGTTAGGGATTGGTGTGCTACGATGCCATCAAACAGTACTATGATGACTTGACGCACTTGGTTTCTGTTAGGGATTGGTGTGCTACGATGCCATCAAACAGTACTTTGATGACTTGACGCACTTGTTGTGTTCTTACGCGTATTCTTCCGTCTCACTGCCCACAAACGTGTGGGTGCATTCTACGTAGACAGCTGAAGCGTGGGTTCACTCACAAAATATTCACAAATGATGAAAATTAATGCAGAAATAACATAAACTTCCACAATATTTAAAATAAATAGACGACGTTTCAAAAAGATAAACGTTATTCAGTTATTGTAAATAACATTTATCTTTGACAGATTCCGCAAAAATATGGTAGCTAAGTAAAGAAGCTTCATGGGACTACATGCATTTCAATCCTAAAGGGGATGGACCTGCCCTTTGCATTGTTATTTTTCCTTCAGCAAACCAGTCCACAAACATAATGAAATGGTTTCCTCCGAAGATGGCGCTGTTATAGGCTGAACACAGGTGACAACAAAAACACTCCTGGTGGGCTGGATTTTCAATGACGAAAACGGAATCTGTGTTGAAAAATGTCTGTTGATTTCTCGGCGGGAATATCTCTTACTGTATATAAATTGCTGGACAAGAAAAGTTAATCTATTTGTGCGTAAAATCGCCCGCAGCACGGGCAATTTTTAAAACTATTGGCAGCGTATAGGACAGGTGATCAAGTGCACTAACTAAACTCTATGAAAAAATGTGTTCCAGCAATAACATCACCAGTGTCAATAGTATTAGCAACATACTAAGCAGTTGCAATCGAAGATATACACAGCCAATAGTCAAACCAAACCAAACCAAAAGAAAAGATCAGTAAAGAGAAAAACGATAGAACGAAAGAGTAACGCGAAGTATTGACGCTTAGTTCCTCCACGTTCTAAATGAGTCCGTCTCTCCCGATACGCCAGCCCGTTCTAAATCACAAAACTAATCTTCGAAGCTCCGCCGTAGATGGTGTACGAGACAGCAAAGTTGACAACATACACATAACTAAAATGAAAAGTAAACACATAAAATAAAATCCCACTAAATCTTACAGAGAAAAAAGTCATTGGAAACCAGGGAACATTTCTGTGAGTTCTTCATATGTAACGCCAGAAGTGTAAGCAAGGGATGACAATGAAACCCGTTCCCTTCTGCCAGCGTAGGCAAACATGAATGACGGAATACCTGACATTCCTCGCTGTGTCACCCTCGTGTTTGCCAGTGGCCAAATTGTGTCACAATCAATCTCCTCTGGGGCCTTCAAAGTTATGACCTCTCTTTGAAAGCTTTTTTCATGGATACAACATTAACGGGCTTGACTGTGGAATTTTTATGCATGCTTTATTGCAGTCAAAAGTGGAATTGTGCCATTCGTTAAAAACAATTTGAACAGCTGCGTTCCAGGTTGGGCTTGTATGTCTGACTGCACTTTCACAATTGTGGTCCTGCTTTCTTCTTCTATTTTTGTTGACCTGCTGTTGCTGTGGACAGTGGTGTGGTGGTTTTTTTTATTCTTTCTATTAGTTACAGAAGAGATGGAGGGGGAGAGTAAGGGGCGGGTGTAAGGGATGGGCGAGCGGCTCTGAGTAGGAGATGAGCGTGGACTGTGTCATTAGCAAACAAAATGTCAGAGGCGTGATGAACATCATCGTGAAAGAAACACAAGACTCCAATCCAGCCCAAAGGCAGGTCCACCACCTTGGTCACTTCGACCTCTTTTCATGACCAGTCGAGGCCTAATCAGCCATGGTGTTTTGTTCGAAAAATGGCCGGAGACGCGGCCGGATTTGCCCCTTAATGTGCGTGCTTGATGAAATCAGACCATTGTTTGGTGTGGTTGGGACGTCAGTGATATTTTGGGATATACGAGATAATGGTGACACCCATAGGCAATATCGGCTCATTACGAATTTCGTTTTCTACCGCTAACATTCATCTGTTTTAAGAATGTCTATATGACTCGGTTTTGAACAAGGATTTATAACAACCAGACAGTCTTACTATTTCCATCAATGATCTTTTCACTATTTATTCCCGATATTATGTACGTAATGTCTCGTCCGCCGATCTTTCTATGGTGAATACATCTTTTTTATGAACGCCATTTCTTTGCGTTCCCTCACATTCATTGTTTTGAAGCCGTCCAGTACACTTTGGCACACTCGAAAGGCTCGAAGTTGAGAGAAAAGAGATTAAACCAATACAATCTTATTCAACTTTTTTTGAAAACCTCTTCCCAAGCCCAAATATGTGGGTTTTCAACAGCAAATGGATGGTTGGAGCAAAAACTAGAGCTTGAAAACTGGCGAAGCAATTCTTTCTCTACCGTGTAGATTTGAAATAACACAGGGAAGACAGACGCCCAATCACTGCAATGAACACTCTAGTCACGTGATGTAGAGAAGCTTTCTGCGCCTTGGTCCAATCAGATCACTGTGCGTGTTAGTGTCCTATGCGCCTCCGGGGAGTGGTTTGATCACAGTGGATGTAGCTGTTTGGGGTGAATGAGCCACCCAAAGAAGACAAAAAGAGAGCGAGAGAAAAAAAACGACAGTTTTTCTGTGGTTCAGGTTGTCGTGGTAGTTGGGGTCAGGTCAAATGTGTCATCTGTTAGCTTTTTCCTGTGGTCGTGGTTACTTTTCTCTTTATTGTGTATTATTATGCTCTCTTTCCGTCTCACTCTCACTCTCTCTCTCTCTCTGTCTTCCCCCTCTCTCTCTCTCTCTCTCTCTCTCTCTCTCTCTCTCTCTCTCTGTCTTCCCCCTCTCTCTCTCTGTCTTCCCTCTCTCTCTTTCTCTCTCTTCCCTCTCTCTCTCTCTCTCACTCTCTTTCTCTCTCTCTCTCTGTCTCTCTCTCTGTCTCCCCCCCCCCCCCCTCACTCTCTCTCTCTCTCTCTCTCTCTCTCTCTCTCTCTCTCTCTCTCTCTCTCTCTCTCTCTCTCTCTCTCTCTCTCTCTCTCCCAACCAACTCCATCCCCGCCAGCACAGCCCACCCCACCCCATCGGGCCGCTTTCTACCCTTAAAAAAACACCACTTATGCGAGCGATCAGACAGTTGTACCGATACACGCCTTTGTTCCCTTGTTCACCCTGTATATGCGTTCGCTGCCCCACAGACACATCCCCGGCGCAGGTGCCATGTTTATGAGGGCGGCAGATTTAATCAGCGCTATCAGGGTGTTGCACCGCCCCGAGCGATCCGCTAAATCACAGAACCAGCAAGCTGTTTTCTGCCACCGGTTATCCATCGGGTATCGATGTTCTGGCTGCCAGACCCCTTTGTCATAACTGCTACTGTGGAACCCCCTATTTAAGACTCCCCAATATAAGACTACCTCCCTTTCAAGACCCTGTCTTCTCAGAGTTTCTGTTCACAATCTCTGTAAATGTACTCCCATTTGAAGACTCCCTCCTTTTTACATTTAGTCAAGTTTTGACTAAATGTTTTAACATAGAGGGGGGAATCGAGACGAGGGTCGTGGTGTATGTGTGTGTGTGTGTGTGTGTGTGTGTGTGTGTGTGTGTGTGTGTGTGTGTGTGTGTGTGTGTGTGTGTGTGTAGAGCGATTCAGACCAAACTACTGGACCGATCTTTATGACATTTTACATGAGAGTTCCTGGGAATGATATCCCCGGACGTTTTTTTCTTTTTTTCGATAAATACCTTTGATGACGTCATATCCGGCTTTTTGTAAAAGTTGAGGCGGCACTGTCACACCCTCATTTTTCAATCAAATTGATTGAAATTTTGGCCAAGCCATCTTCGACGAAGGCCGGACTTCAGTATTGCATTTCAGCTTGGTGGCTTAAAAATTAATTAATGACTTTGGTCATTAAAAATCTGAAAATTGTATAAAAAAAATATATATATATATAAAACGATCCAAATGTACGTTCATCTTATTCTTCATCATTTTCTGATTCCAAAAACATATAAATATGTTATATTTGGATTAAAAACAAGCTCTGAAAATTAAAAATATAAAGATTATGATCAAAATTAAATTTTCGAAATCGATTTAATAACACTTTCATCTTATTCCTTGTCGGTTCCTGATTCCAAAACCATATAGATATGATATGTTTGGATTAAAAAAACGCTCAGAAAGTTAAAACGAAGAGAGGTACAGAAAAGCGTGCTATCCTTCTCAGCGCAACTACTACCCCGCTCTTCTTGTCAATTTCACTGCCTTTGCCACGAGCGGTGGACTGACGATGCTACGAGTATACGGTCTTCCTGAAAAATTGCATTGCGTTCAGTTTCATTCTGTGAGTTCGACAGCTTGACTAAATGTTGGGGGTGTCTATGTTGTAGCTCCCAGACCCCCCCCCCCCCCACCCCCCTGTCGTAACAGCTACCCGGTGATTCAACAGACAGGGATTGGTAGAGGGAGTGGGAGTCGAAGTTTGAGTGGGGTAGGGCTTGGGGCTTGGTGGATTTATTTTAGGAGAATATTAAAGTGAAAGGGGTGGTGTAGGATAATATAGACTGATGATTATTATTGTCTTTTGCCTACTGTGTCAATCTGCTTCGATGTTCTACCAAACCTTTTGGGTGAGGAGTGCTGGTCTGGGGCGAGTAGTCGGGGTGGTAGAGGGGGGGGGGGGTCCCGGGTGGGTGGGAGGTCGGGGGGGGGCCCGGGTGGGGGGGGGGAGGTCCGGGTGTGTGTAAGGGGGGGGGGTCCGGTTTTAAGCGGCTGGAAAATCACTGTGACGGGTGGGATGTCGGGCACGATTCCACTTGTTCCCTGTCACTTATATCAGCGGTGTGTTTAGGCTGTGAAGTTATATGTTTGTCACACCTGACATCGTACCTGCTGCCTATGCCAACAATCTAAACAGAATGGGCACAGGGAAGATACCAGGAGTGAAATGCATAAGCAGCGAACAAATTCAGCATAATACTATTAATAGTTCATGACAACCATATATCACCCAGATTTTGATCACTGCGCCAACACTATTTATACGAAGGGGTCTAAGAACATCTCTTGTGTATAAACGATAAGCAAAGCTCTTATCATCTACGAGAGAGGGTGATGGGCTCAGGTGTTGTCTGTTGTAAGTGTTAATGCAATGTGTGATGTTCGCCACATTTGTCTTGCAAATGCATGTAGCAAAATAAACAGGAAGGGGTTGTTTTGCGAAGATGGGGCGTGACGAAACATCAGAAAGGTGAGGGAAGGGGAAACAGGGGTGCACAAAAATGGAAAGATGTAGACCTGGCTAGGTTTTCTTGCAGCCCACGCATGCTCTTATATTATCACGTTGATGTACAAGAATATACAAATGTCATAACTGCTCTGCATCGACAGGATCAAAAATCAGAAAGTGATTAATTAGCATCATGGGTGACTATAAGGAGTTTACTGACTGTGGATGAGTCGTCTCCAAAACAGATTTCATTAACCTGATGATTGTTTTCCACTCAGGAAAGGACAACAATGATATACAATTAAGAAAGACAAAAAACGTAAGGAAAAGCCTTTTTTGCAGACAAAAAACGTAAGGAAAAGCCTTTTTTGCAGACAAAAAACGTAAGGAAAAGCCTTTTTTTGCAGACAAAAAACGTAAGGAAAAGCCTTTTTTTGCAGACAAAAAACGTAAGGAAAAGCCTTTTTGGCAGACAAAAAAACGTAAGGAAAAGCCTTTTTTGGCAGACAAAAAACCATGCATTTCGCATTCGACAACGAGAAACATTACAAAAAGCACTGTATTTTTCATCAAGGCGTCAGCAGTACTATACGAGCAAAAACCAAGCCTTGACAAAGAAGACCATGAGACTATGTTCATATTTACTCCCTCGGCACTCGTGTGTACTCCATCACTACTACCACAGACTGCGTTCTCTCCGGCCTGTACCTCTCACTGCTATCATGTCCATCAGCATCTTTATCACAACTGCTTGGCCAAAGACTGAAGGTCAGTCACGGGCAGGTGTTTTTTGCCATTTGTATCAACGCTGTACCAATTTTTGGTTAAATTATTTGTGTCAGGGGTAATCCGACAGGTATCTGAGGCAGGAAGGTAATATATGGGGTCGCAAAAAAAAAGAAGGATAGGCCGGAGTGGAGGTGAGTTGGGGGTTGGATTTGGTTCAAGTGGGTGCTGGGGCTTGGGCTGGGTGGTAAAGGTGGTTGTAGTAGCCGCCATACCTGAAGGGTATAAACGTGTCGTGAGAGTAAAGATTGAAATGTACTGTATCTTGGTCATTAACCCAGATCATATGTGTAATTAATGTACTTCTACCCAGATCTATTACTCTAATCCAAACCAGATAGAAACTTGATTGTGTTCGTTCCTCCTGCAGCGAACTTGCGGCTGTTGATTGAGTACAGCCTCTAAATGTTGGACTAAATGGCGGAAATAACCTTTTCATTTCAAGTCAAACGTTTGTCCAAAGCCGCTAGTTAACTACATATTTAACCAATCTTGTACCTATAAATTATGTGTTAAAAGCGTGAAAAACCACGCGAAAAGAATCCTTCGCCCCCAAATACTGACACCACCTACTTATTTAAAGAAAAGCAAAAAGACCAGACAGTTGTTTTCTCTGGTTTTACCAATGTTTATGTACTTTAAAAAATGGGAAAAGAAAGTGTCTTAACATCATGCGAAGGGAACAAGATGTATGAATTTGCTCTCCGGGCAGGTGTTGTACATCTGCTTTTTGTCTTCAGACTCAGAGTTTGTTGCTTGTTACTGGAATACACGTATGTGTCAAGCAGCTGCCATTCAGACTGGCTGTTAAAATGGCTGTCTCTCAAAACAACACAAAATGCTCTCGTAAAGATCGATTGTGTCTATAATTAGAAATTGTGTTAACCGTAGGAACGCGTGCATTTTTGTGTCATGCAGTGCAAGGGTTCCATTTTTCAGTGTGAAAATATTGAAAAGGTTAGCACTGAAGACGCTCTCCTTGACCAATTACTGAGGTGCGTGATAGCGTTTATATCTTATCATGCTCAAAATCGCAGCAAAAGAATTCTGAAGCATAAGTCGCGGACATAAAGAAGCCCTTAGATGAAATACTGAAGCCGAAGACTGGACAAAAACACAGAAACAGACTGTAACCTAAGAAACGACATTTAATTAAACCATCAACAAAGAGTAATCGTAGATTTATAAGAGCCTCAAAACATTATGATGATTACTGTCTGGGACTTGCATTCATTCTTTATTTATTTATTTATTTATTTATTTGTTGCTTAACGTCCAGCCGACTACGCAGAGCCATATCAGGACGAGGAAGGGGGGGATGAAGGGGGCCACTTGTCAAGCGATTCCTGTTTACAAATGCACTAACCCATTACTTGTGTCCCAGCAGGCTTTAGTAAAACTAAATTAATACCTACTGGAAGATTACCAGTTTCCAGTATGTTAAAATAGGCTTAACCTATCTACTGCTGGACTTACATCAGAACACTAACAGATTAAACTATACATGAATCGCGAGACAAGCGGCAAGAGAAGAGATTTTTGGAAAAAATACAGGTGAATGAGCAAGAAGGCAGAAAAAAGAAAAGAATTCATGAAGAAAAAGAGAGCATGACAGGAAAGAGGAACCAAAAATCTACCTAACAGCAAACTAGAAAGCTCCTGCGGTTCCAAAAACAGGAGGGGCCTTTAATTTCATAACCGCAGTGCCCCACTGCGGGATTGCATTCATTCAATTTGAGAGAAAAAAATACACCTGAGTAGACCATGGATCTCACTTTGTTTGTCTACAACATTTATAACCTTTGCCTACACTCATTTCCTGTCAGTCATACTTTCCGTGGATAAAAACAAAACTTCTCGCAAACCAACTGTTTGGATTTAGTCTAATAATAAGACAACTACACTTGCTTCAAGATCCATTAGCCCCTGAGGATCACCCCAAAAACACGACAGATCTTAAACGCTTGTAGCTAATATAGCATACCCTTCCCTTAGCTCAAAGCACGGAGCCATACTGTCTTATTGCTCTATGTTTGATTCTCAGCAAATTAGATAATTCTGCTAATAACACGCCGCCATCAGAAGACGTCTCAAGATGGCCGCCTCAAATCAACTTCCTTCCGCCTCGTTTTCGGCTACTTTTCACTCTGGATTTTCGCGTCCTAAGATCTTCAGCGCAGTTGAGCGAAACAGTCGTCTTCATGCTAGCGCAGCAAAACGAATCCCTCCTGACCTCTTGCCCCTGACCTTTGCCCTCACTGACCAACCGCCTGGCGACTTTCGCGGTCACGTGACCATGTCTGTTACTGTCCACGTCATCGTCGCTTTGAGTCGCTCAATCAAAGGGAATTCTCACTTCATATTTCATCGACCCAGGGCCAAACAGCCCTCCCCCTGATCAGATTTGCCGGGACGAGTTTGCCAGCAGATAACCAAATTTCCTAATTGATTTTCTTTTCCTGTTTTGAAGAAGTAGAAGAGGAAGACCTGGTGGGAGATGGGAGAAAGTGTGTGTGTAGGGGCGGTTGAGTGTGTGTGTGTGTGTGTGTGTGTGTGTGTGTGTGTGTATGTGTGTGTGTATGTGTGTGTGTGTGAGTGTGTGTCTATGTGTGTGTGTGTGTGTGCGCGCGTGCGTGCGTGCGTGCGTGCGTGCGTGCGTTCGTGCGAGCGAGCGTGCGTGCGTACGTGCGTGTGTCTCTGTCTTTATGCTTCTTTCTGTCTCCGTGTCGGTGTTTACCTGTGTCCGTGTGTCTATGTGCTTGCTCCTCCTCCCCAACCCCCCAACCCCCCTCCCACCCCCACCCCTCCATTTTTTCTGCGACTGGCTGCAGCGTGTGCATGTCTTTTATTAGCCTGTATTTACACGGTGTCTTGTCAAAACTCCCCACTATCTTTCACACTCTAACCGTTTCCGCTACGCTGACGATTGGCCCCGAGGGGGGCCAAAAGTGAACAAGTTAGGAAAAGGAAACTTCTTTGCAAAAGGAAATGGGATATATTGATGCTGAAATTCTGACTGTCCTGGGACTGTTTGGAAGCCTTGGTTCTTTAGGAAGTTTAGTGACTAGGGGCAAGAAGTCTTAAGGTCTAGCTTTTTCTTCTTTCTTTTCTTCTTTTTTTCGGTATGTGGTGGTAGGGTGGATTGAAAAAAAAGGATGGTTAAGCAATAAATACAATTTCAGATATTTCTATGGGAAGGAGAATATAATGCCCAGTGGGTCAACAACTTCTGAAGAAAAAAAAGCCAAAAGATATATTTCGGAAGGAGGAAGCAGTGTATGGAGAAAGCAAGTCAAGAATCGTAATTGTGTATAGGGAAGAGGTTCAGTAACTCCTGTACTTTGGAAATAAGTGATTCCAAAATAATCTGCAACAGCGGCTCACGAGACAGAGATATAATATGTAGAAAGAAAGACCGAAAGGCAGAGATAATACATATCCTCACAACGTGACACAGAAAAAGACAGAGGTAGGCGGGACAGAAAAAGAATGACAAAAGACAGACAGAGAAAGTGACTACGGTGAGAGAGTGAAAGGAAATGAGACAGATAACGGAACATCTTTATCTTTCCTCCCGTGTCCCAGGAGACAACAGTAAATGTTGAGGAAGAAGAGAGAGGGCGCTTAGCTCTTCTCCCACACGTGTTGTAAAAATGGCACACAGGAAGTGAATACGGCGGAAGTGCGTGTGGAGCATGCGCAAACAGGAGGTGCATGCAGCAGGTCGGATAGCGTAGGTGTGCCTTATGGAAGACTGAGATTGATAATGGGGGTGCTACTAATTCCCCCTGATTTATACAAAAGCCTGTGATTGTACTGTTCTAAATTACAGCAAACAGACGTGAATTCAAGGCTTTTCTGCCGGTTGTTACTAAACCAGGGTTTAGGGTAAACGGGAAAATGCTCGCGGTCACTATACAGTCTTCACACTTTTGGTATCGAATGCGCGAGCTTTTGTGTGTATTCGTGTGTGTATATATGTCGGGCGGAGGGGGGTCTCATCGTACAATCAAAATCATATTTATGTCATCTCAATTCAGTTATTTTTTCCGAAATAAGACCATTTGTGACCCTCCACCACGGAATGAGTCGCATGTCACCTTTGCAAGATTTTCATATTTTTACATTTTCCTAAAGAGTTTTTTATGCTCTATCCAGTGGTGAAAATCGTTTCAGAAAAGAGCAAAAACTGTTTGAGTTATAAACGTGTAACTAAGGTGACCCTCACACTGTTACCAGACACTCCCCGGACTTATATTAAGCCTAGCGCAGAACCGTGCGAGGTGACATGCGACTCATTTCGTGGTGGAGGGTCACATTTTTCTTCCTTATCTTATTTCGTAACTACTCTGGATGGACTGATTAAAGACAAAACTACACGATGTCTACATTTTCAACATTGCGCTGTCATTGTACGTGTATCATCAACGCAAAATCCTGCATTTCAAACGGAAACCCACATCAGCGACCAATCCTAATCAAACTAGTTAACAAAACGGCGCTTTGCAAAAATCACAGGAAAAAAATCGTCCAAAGACCATTTCGTTAGTATGATCTAGTCATACAGAAACAGTCCATGCTTCAAAGTCCAAAACTGCACAATGGCTTGCAACAATCACCCCAAATTAATAGTCTAATCCTCGATACAAACAGAATGCACTCAAATCAGTCGCCTACTCTGCGAACAGATTCCTAGCTTCCCTTAAAACTCCTCCGTTGTCAAGGAGGTCGCCGCCATTTTAATCAGCAGTGGTTGTCGCTCGTTGCCCCCAGGAATGCAAATTATCGCCCCTGGGTCACATTGAGATCCGGACGCTCCCAGGAGGGGGCGCTGGTTGTCAGTCACGTGGACGCGAGGTGGGGCGAGAACGTCTGGTGTGTCGTGGGCCAGTGTCTGACGGGCGACCTGACGGTGAAGCGACTTGGGGATTGAAGGATTGGAAGTGAAGGAGAACTGATGAACTGCTTCCGTTGGCAATGTTCTACATTTTTCCCCTCTGCATGCGTCTTCGCTCTCAGTTTCTTCTTCCCCTGTGTTCTGAATTTTCTCCGTCTTCGGCTTTGACATCGTTACTTAATTTTCTGTTCTTCTTCTTTTTGTGTCGGTTTAAACACTAAGACTGTACATGCACAGCCTAGTTTACGCCGCTCAGTTAGGAGGCTATGTTCATCAAATCTAAATCTAAGAAAAATACAAGGAGACGAAAAGCGTCAGATACTCTCTCTCTCTCTCTCTCTCTCTCTCTCTCTCTCTCTCTCTGTCTCTCTCTGTCTCTCTCTGTCTCTCTCTGTCTCTCTCTCTCTCTCTCTCTCTCTCCCAAGGCTGCGTCTTCGTCTTAATTTCTTAATGTTCTGTTATGTGCTCTTTGATGTGGACTTGAAAACTAAGGATGCACATGCATCACTCTGCGTAGCTTTGTCGGCATTTTTTAAGTCTCCATTTTTTTCTCCAAAAATAAAGATAACAAGTAGGTACATCTGTATCAGTGTTGAAAAAAGGAAACACGCCAGTCTGATTCTGATGTCTTCTGACAAGCATCACCAGAAAGGTGCTTTTGTTCATTAATCATTCAAGACCTCAGAAATGCCGAAATAGGAACACTGTACACATGCATGCACGCGAACATTTCTCTTCTATCCACTCCCAAATATACCACACAAGGCACCGCAACATTCGGAGATAAAATGATGCATGAGCGCACGTACACACATGCATGAACACATGGATGAAAGCGAGTGTATGCACACACACATATACACACACACACACACACACACACACACGCACACACACGCACAAACACACACACACATACACACACACACACACACACACACACACACACACACACACAAGCGCAGACATGCATGTATGCACGATCGCACAAACGCATGTTTACAATACATAGTGAGAGACAGACAGACAGAAGCATAACCAGAAATACAGAGACAGGCAGTGACAGAGAGTGAACGACAAACAGACAGACATACTGACAGTAGTAGGAGAATGAAAGAGAGAGAAACACAATCGGATGGATATACTGACAGTAGCTGACAAAGTACTAGAGCTTGAATTCCCATTTCTTAACGCCTGTATCTTGAAAAGAGAAATTTGAATTTTATCTTGTGACACTGCATCATCCAAAGATGCATGCCCGATACATATAATACCATGCTAGGTTCAACACGCACATAATCTAAATACAAAATTTGGCATGACCTGGCACATAAAAACTACATTTTCTGAAAGAAAGTTTTGAAGGTGTATTGCTATGCTGCGTTTCCGTTGAAAGTTCACGGCTAAGATGCTTCGAGTCATACGAACGAAGAAAATACTTAAGGGGAGGTTCTAGTATAAAATATCACCAAAATCGCTTCAGTTGTGATTTTGGGGTTCTTGCAATAATGGGTAGATAAAACATTGTATAGTATTGTGGTGGAAGAAATTTCACCAAATCATTAAACCGTTAAAATGACAGTTTAACCGCCAAAAAACACTCTGCTCCTTGTTTCTTGGTCCCTAATCGTCGGATTTACACCAAAATTGGACCATTGTCCCTAACTGATCTCCAATACAAACTTTTCAAGAAGAAAAAGTTAATTAT
The DNA here is from genome assembly GCF_037325665.1 of Littorina saxatilis. Classification (NCBI taxonomy): domain Eukaryota; kingdom Metazoa; phylum Mollusca; class Gastropoda; order Littorinimorpha; family Littorinidae; genus Littorina; species Littorina saxatilis. Next base: position 67,858,560 of record NC_090245.1, read on the forward strand.
TGGCGGTTAAAAACCCGTTATAAACTGTTATTTTCTAATTTTTCACCGATCTTTATGAAATGTTGTGGTTAGGTTGGTTGTCCCTAACTGAATTTCAACAAGAATAAAAAGTTGATTTTTGGCAGTTAAAAAACCGTTAAATCTCGTTTTTTCACCAATCTTTATGAAATTTTGTGAGTAGGTCCGTTGTCCATAATTGAGTTTCAATACGTACTTTTCAGAAGAAAACCAAGCTTTTGTCAGTTATAAACCGTTATTTTCTAATTTTTCACCGATCTTTATGAAATGTTGTGAATTTCAACAAGAATAAAAAGTATCTAAACTTTGAAGCCTTTTTTTCTCAGAATGATGTTTTCGGCACCTTGCTTCGCCGTTTCCTTGATAACTCAAAATGTTCTCAACCGACTGGAACAAAACGTAGCATGGCTTTTTAGTATTCATAGGACTACACTTTGTGGAAGGCGTTTGTGGGTCGGGATAAAATCAAAGAAAATATAGCTTGTCAGTTAAAACCGTTATATGTAAATATGATGAAATCAACGTTTTAATTAAAATAACGTAATTTTGATTCCACAAAATGTAGTCCAATTACATGTTATTGTATGTTTTGAATTTCTTTAAAAAATGTGCGCTCCTTGAAGAATTATCAAGGAAACGCCAAAATCACTATTTTCGGTTTCTAGATAATGTATGTTTTTCCGTTGAATTGTTTCTCAACGGCAGTTGTCGTGACATATTAACTAACACAATATATGGGTCAGCAATGCATCTGACTTTATTTGAGCCGAAATCCATTAATATTTCCCATTCTAAATAGGAACACAACTGAAGCGATTTTGGTGATATTTTATACTAGAACCTCCCCTTAAGCAAAATCACACTGCGTCCACGGTACTCCTCGCCTACGGTCATTTCCCCAATGCTCTCCACCGACAGACAACATAAATGCAAAACTAATCTTACATCAACATATTCGTTTCTGTACCACAACAAGAACATGGACAAAAGAAAAGAGTGTAAAGGCCCTCAAGGTCGGTGAGCGAACCAAAGTGCTTGTATCTTTCTGCAGAGGTACTCTGCTTCCCGAGTAGGACTGGTAAAAGAAAACTGCTATTCTTGGCTCTTGGGCCTACATTCATTAGCATGCAAGGACGGGGAGTGTCAGAGGACTTGTTATTTGCTTGTCAAACATGACTCTTCTTATGAGAAACTGCAACATTCTGAGCACACATCCACGGAACCGTCGAAAATAGGAATGTGTCAGAAAATAGCAGGGAGAGGGGGGTGGGGGTGTAGACCCCACCCCAACCCCTTTCTGCTGCCGAACAGTGGCCTGGCATTTTGAAAGGGGTCACCAAAAATGGTCAGTGCACAATATGTAAGCGCTGGTGGCATGCCAACAGACAAATCGTAAAGCTCAGACGCGCGAATCGGTTTTCTGACCGTATCTTAAACTGTATCGTGACATATAAGCCGTTCATGTAGATTGTTATATACTTTAGTAAAGGCACTTGAAATTGACTACACCCCCCCCCCCCCCAGATCATTAAGTCAAAAAGGGCAAAGACACAGTTTGTATACCCTAAATGAAAGCGACACATCTGCAAAACAAAGTCTCCGTGTGTGAAAATGACATCCGTTTTTTGCTGGACATTTTGAAAGGAGCAACTAAGACCTTTTTGTTTGCTTTTACTTTGTTTTTTTGTATGTTTTGTTTTGAGTTATTTGACAAAGTTAAGCAACAAGAACGGCTAAAATAAAACAATGTAAACACCCCAAAAAGACCATCCCCTCTTCCAAGAAGAAAACACAAATTATTTCATGATTCGACAAGAAGGGATAAAACAAAAACAGTGCACAAAAAGCCCTAAACCTAAAACGTTCAATTACGTGTCCATAACATGGACACACCAACATAAATCATACACAAACCACACATTACACACAAACAAAATAACAATGAATTCGAATCAAGCGTTTCACGCCAAGCGCGGGAATTGGAAATTAAATCTGCTATCGGTATTCTCCTGATGATGACGAACATATGTTCCTCAAGAAGTAAAGGTCTCCTAAACAAGCAAACAATTGTTCTCCAGGGAAGTATCAAGACTTCGGACGACTCCGCAATCCCGTCTAAATTGTTCCACAGGGTGTCGATAAGACATGAATAACGAAGAAATATGTCGTCTGCGTTTTTGTCGATCTTCGGCAGCGAGTTGTCCCCCTTGAGTGCACTCTGTTTCGATGGCGTTCAGCGACCGACAAGTTGACAAAAGAGGGAATCTTCCCCAAAGGTTTAAATTGTTTTTGCTTAAATAAAACGAAAAGGAATTCTTGTGTAGCGGCCGAATTAACAGATTCTTGAAACAGTGAGGAATCTAAAGCAAACATGCAACGTTACCTTTAAAAGAAGACCTGTAGTTGTATACAAACAACCAGTCAACTTCTACTATTGCAAATGTGCAAGTGTCCGTGATTGCTCAAGATGTTTAAGAAACCGGTTCTGCATTAAAAAAAACAATCACAAGAAAGTGTACAGCCACAAAATCCGGTCACTTGTTCAGGTCAACCAGTCACACTTTTGCGTAGTAACGTGCGTAGCACAGTAGCTTTAATCTGAGACACAACTCTATCAAAAACAATACAACCCTGGCTATAGAATTGACCGGTTGCCGATTTTTTTCCCGGCATTGTTCGCATAAAAAAACGGTAAATTCCGCACATTTTCGGTTGACACAAACACTGGTGGCAAACGTTGCCGTTCTCGCCATAGGTTTACGAAAGCCTTTGATTTTTAATCCGCCCTTCCCTGCACGTCAGCATGGAGTCCAAGGTTTTTTCTCCTCTCACGTTTGCTGCAAGTGACAGACGTGTTGCAGGTGGGGGTCAAAACGGTAAAGTATCGTGATACTTGAAAACAATGCTGAATACCACCAGGAGCCCCGGCATTAAATACGCTGATAAAATAAATAACGACTATTAATTACAAGGTGGGTTATTGTTTTCTACACATATAATTAAAAGAGAGTGTCTGTCTGTCTGTGTGTGTGTGTGTCTGTCTGTCTGTCTGTGATCGCCATACCTCAGAGATGGCAAAAGATAAGCACAAGATATTTTGCATGCACACTGCCCTGGACCCACAAATGTGCACCTGGGTTTTAGTTTCTCCAGACATTGTTTCCTTCCTCGGATAATTACCCTCCCCATCTATCAATACAGTCTATATAGTGCAAGGGAGGTAAGTCATGCTTTGTCACCCACGGAAGGGAGGTAACTCTCATCAAACCAGTATACCGTGTCATTCTCAAGGGTTACCCCCCGCCCGCTATCATCCCGCCGCCCCCCCCCCCCCCCCCCACACACACACACACACTAACCCTGCCCCCTGCTCCCCCTCCCTGCCTTCCAGATCATCGCGAATAATGTTTACGAAACGATCGCCTCAGTGGAAGATCACGAGAATTTACAGATTTCTCTCCCCTGTTCAAAAAGGTATGACGCGCTCACTCATGAGGTATGCGTGCTTTGATCAGACGGTAACTACAGTAGGTGTGAGAAGGGGTAAACAAATCACGAAGAACACGTTGAACCAAATAGAAACTTGCCTTGCCTATACATCCAAATGTATGAGCTCACACTGTCATTTTTCTTATCCACATTGGAATAAGATTCGAGAGGTTTCTGAGAGAGGGGAGAGTAGAAATACCCGTGAGAAAGCCGGTGTAGCAGCCTATTTTAAAGCAGCCCAGTTTGACCGGGAGGTCATTCTGGGCTAGCCCAGAATGACCTCCCAGTCATTCTAGGCTAGCCTATTTTGACCGGGAGGTCATTCTGGGCTAGTCAGTTTTGACCCCCCTCTAGTCAATTTTGACCCCCCTGCAAACTTAAGGAATGAGTACATTAAGACGATTAGAAACAATATTTATGCATATATGTATATAACTACATATATCTAAGGTTTGAGGGGGGGGTCATTCTGGGCTAGCCCAGAATGACCTCCCGGTCAAAATCAGCTAGCCCAGAATGACTCCCCGGTCAAAACTGATTAGGCCAGTCAGTTTTGACCCCCCCCTTCAAACTTCAAGAATAAGTACTTTAAGACTTTTTAAACCGAAATGAATGTAAATGTGGACAATATTTGTTAGAAAAATGATATTACAACAAACAAAACAAAAACCCTTTAATTTTTTTTTCAACAACAACAAAAAAAAGTTTCGACGCTTCCCTTCAAACTTCAAGAATAAGTACACTAGGACCTCTTAAAACAAAACATGCGCATGTATGTATGCATCTATGCATCTCCCCAGGTTTGGGGGGGGGGTCAAAATCAGTTAGCCCAGAATGACCCCCCGGTCAAAACTGACTAGGCCAGTCAGTTTTGACCCCCCCCCCCCCTTCAAACTTCAAGAATAAGTACTTTAAGACTTTTTAAACCGAAATGAATGTAAATATGGACAATATTTGTTAGAAAAATGATATTACAACAAACAAAACAAAAACCCTTAACTTTTTTCAACAAAAAAAAGTTTCGACGCTTCCCTTCAAACTTCAAGAATAAGTACACTAGGACCTCTTAAAACAAAACATACGCATGTATGTATGCATCTATGCATCTCCCCAGGTTGGGGGGGGGGGTCAAAATCAGCTAGCCCAGAATGACCACCCCCCCCCCCCCCCCCCCCCCCCCGTCAAAACAAACTGACTAGGCCAGTCAGTCTTGACCTCCCTCTCAAACTTCGAGAATAAGTACTTTAGGACCTTTTAAAACGAAATATATGTATATGTGCACAGTATTTGTTGGAAAAAAGATTTTTAACAAAATCGAGAAAAATCCAAAGAAATTACTTTAAAAAAATAAAAATAAATTATACAAAGTTTCGACACTTCCCTTCAAACTTCAAGAATAAATACACTAGGACCTTTTAAAACGAAATGTACACATATATGTATGCACCTATGCATCCCCACAAGGTTTTTTTGGTTTTTATTTTTGGGGGGGGGGGGGTCAAAATCAGCTAGCCCAGAATGACCCCCCGGTCAAAACTGACTAGGCCAGTCAATGACTGCCCCCCCCCCCCCCAAAAAAAAACCCACTTGTGGGGATGCATAGATGCATACATATATGTGTACATTTCGTTTTAAAAGGTCCTAGTGTATTTATTCTTGGAGTTTGAAGGGAAGTGTCGAAACCTTTTATAATTTATTTTTATTTTTTAAAGTAATTTTTTTGGATTTTTTTTCTCGATTTTATACTGTGCACATTTACATATATTTCGTTTTAAAAGGTCCTAAAGTACTTATTCTTGAAGTTTGAAGGGGAGGTCAAAAGTGACTGGCCTAGTCAGTTTTTACCGGGGGGGGTCATTCTGGGCTAGCTGATTTTGACCGGGAGGTCATTCTGGGCTAGCCCAGAATGACTGCCCCCCCAAAACAAACTTGTGGGGATGCATAGATGCATACATATATAGATATAAGTATTTCGTTTTAAAAGGTTCTAGTGTATTTATTCTTGAAGTTTGAAGGGAAGCGTCGAAACTTTTTTTTTTTTTTTTTTTTTTTTTTTAAAGAAAGGTCTTTTCGAAAAAAATTTCGATTTACAAAAAAAATCATTTTTACAACAAATACTGTGCACATATACAATATAATTTGTTTTAAAAGGTCGTAAAGTACTTATTCTTGAAGTTTGAAGGGGAGGTCAAAATTGACTGGCCTAGTCAGTTTTGACCGGGGGGGTCATTCTGGGCTAGCTGATTTTGATCGGGAGGTCATTCTGGGCTAGCCCAGAATGACTGCCCCCCCCCCCCCCAAAAAAAAAAATTGTGGGGATGCATAGATGCATACATATATGCGTATATTTCGTTTTAAAAGGTTCTAGTGTATTTATTCTTGAAGTTTGAAGGGAAGCGTCGAACCTTTTTTTTTTTGTTTTTTTTTTGTTTAAGAAAGTTTTTTTCGATTTTTTTTAATATTTAAAAAAAAAATTTACAACAAATACTGTGCACATTTACAATATAATTTGTTTTAAAAGGTCGTAAAGTACTTATTCTTGAAGTTTGAAGGGGAGGTCAAAATTGACTGGCCTAGTCAGTTTTGACCGGGGGGGTCATTCTGGGCTAGCTGATTTTGACCGGGAGGTCATTCTGGGCTAGCCCAGAATGACCCCCCCCCCCCTAAACTTGTGGAGATGAATAGATGCATTTATTTATTTGTACATTTCGTTTTAAAAGGTCCTAGTGTACATATTCTTGAAGTTTAAAGGGAAGCGTCGACACTTTTCTATTTTTTTAATTTTTTTAAAGTAAGTATTTTTCGATTTGTTTTTTTCGATTTAAAAAAAATCATTTTTCCAACAAATACTGTGCACATATACATATATTTCATTTTAAAAGGTCCTAAAGTACTTATTCTTGAAGTTTGAAGGGGAGGTCAAAACTGACTGGCCTAGTCAGTTTTGACCGGTGGGTCATTCTGGGCTAGCTGATTTTGACCGGGAGGTAATTCTGGGCTAGCCCAGAATGACTGCCCCCCCAAAACAAACTTGTGGGGATGCATAGATGCATACCTATATGTGTACATTTCGTTTTAAAAGGTCCTAGTGTATTTATTCTTAAAGTTTGAAGGTAAGCGTCGAAACATTTTTTTTGTTGTTGAAAAAAAGTACGTTTTGCTCGATTTTTGTTGTTGATTTTTTTAAAAATCATTTTTTCAACAAATACTGTGCTCATATACATATATTTCGTTTTAAAAAGTCCTAAAGTACTTATTCTTAAAGGTTAAAGGGGAGGTCAAAACTGACTGGCCAAGTCAGTTTTGACCGGGGGGTCATTCTGGGCTAACTGATTTTGACCCCCCCCCCCCCCAAACCTGGGGAGATGCATAGATGCATACATACATGCGTATGTTTTGTTTTAAGAGGTCCTAGTGTACTTATTCTTGAAGTTTGACGGGAAGCGTCGAAACTTTTTTTAAAAAAATTTTTTTATAATTAAGGGTTTTTGTTTTGTTTGTTGTAATATCAATTTTTTAACAAATATTGTCCACATTTACATTCATTTCGGTTTAAAAAGTCTTAAAGTACTTATTCTTGAAGTTTGAAGGGGAGGTCAAAACTGACTGGCCTAGTCAGTTTTGACCGGGGGGTCATTCTGGGCTAGCTGATTTTGACCGGGAGGTCATTCTGGGCTAGCCCAGAATGACTGCCCCCCCAAAAAAACTTGTGGGGATGCATAGATGCATACCTATTGTGTACATTTCGTTTTAAAAGGTCCAAGTGTACTTATTTTTGAAGTTTCAAAGGGAGCGTCGAAACTTTTTTTGTTGTTGAAAAAAGTACGTTTTGTTCGATTTTTGTTGTTGATTTGTTAAAAAATCATTTTTTCAACAAATACTGTGCTCATATACATATATTTCGTTTTAAAGGTACTAAAGTTCTTATTCTTAAAGGTTGAAGGGGTGGTCAAAACTGACTGGCCTATTCAGTTTTGACCGGGGGGTCATTCTGGGCTAGCTGATTTTGACCCCCCCCCCCCCAAACCTGGGGAGATGCATAGATGCATACATACATGCGTATGTTTTGTTTTAAGAGGTCCTAGTGTACTTATTCTTGAAGTTTGAAGGGAAGCGTCGAAACTTTTTATTTTTTAATTTTTTTTAGAGTTAAGGGTTTTTGTTTTGTTTGTTGTAATATCAATTTTTTAACAAATATTGTCCACATTTACATTCATTTCGGTTTAAAAAGTCTTAAAGTACTTATTCTTGAAGTTTGAAGGGGGGGTCAAAACTGACTGGCCTAGTCAGTTTTGACCGGGGGGTCATTCTGGGCTAGCTGATTTTGACCGGTAGGTCATTCTGGGTTAGCCCAGAATGACCCCCCCCCCCCCCCCCAAACTTGTGGAGATGCATAGATGCATTCATTTATGCGTACATTTCGTTTTAAAAGGTCCTAGTGTACTTTTTTTTGAAGTTTCATAGGAAGCGTCAAAACTTTTTTTAAATTTTTTTTTAGAATTTTATTTTTATTTTTTTATTTTTTAGATCATTTTTCCAACAGATTTTGTGCACACATACATATATTTCGTTTCAAATGGTCCTAACGTACTTATTCTTAACGTTTGAAGGGGGGGTCAAAACTGACTGGGGGGGGTCAAAATTGGCTAGCCCAGAATGACCTCCCGGTCAAAATCAGCTAGCCCAGAATGACCTCCCGGTCAAAACTGACTATGTGTGAAAATGGCCTGTTACACCGGGCCTGACTGCTAGTTTTAAATAGAAACAATCTCAATACGTAACATAAAGATTTCTACAATGTTCCAGTGCGTAAAAGTACTCTTCTGACATGCCAAAAGCTGAGAAAGAGTAACAAAATGCATTTTGATCTTGGAAGTATGCTAACTTTTACATTAAATGCTTCAAACGCAAGCCAAAGAAAACGAAGGCAGAAAGCAAGCATCGAATACGACAGGTCTCAGGTCAATCGCACTCTACGTGATCCTTCAGAAACCCGAAGCCAGCAAATCGCCCACCATCAAAACTAAGACGAGTAAATCTACAAACAACAAATACGAACGTTAAGCCTGGCAGCAGACAAGGTTACGGTAAGTTTAGTGACCTACACAACTCTCTCTTTCTATGTCTCTGTCTTTCTCTGTCTGTCTAGCTGGCTGGCTGTCTGTCTGGGTGGCTGGCTCTCGCTCTCTCTCTCCCTCTCTCCCTCCCTCCCTCACCTCTCCCTCTCTCTCGCCCCCCTCTCTCTCTCTCCCTCCTTCCCTCCCTCCATCTCCCTCTTTCTCTCTCTCTTTCTCTCTCCCTCTCTCTCTCTCTCTCTCTCCCTCTCTCTCTCTCCCTCTCCCTTTGCCCCTCTCTCTCTCTCTCCCTCTCTCTCTCTCCCTCTCCCTCTCCCTCTCCCCCCCCTCTCTCTCTCTCTCCCTCTCCCTTTGCCTCTCTCTCTCTCCCTCTCTCTCTCTCTCGCTCTCTCCCTCTCTCTCTCCATCTCTCTCTCTCCATCTCTCTCTCTCCATCTCTCTCTCTCCATCTCTCTCTCTCTTTCTCCATCTCTCTCTCTTTGTCTCAATCTCTCTCCATCTCAATCTCTCTCCATCTCTCTCTCTCCATCTCTCTCTCCATCTATCTCACTCTCTCTCTATCTCACTCTCTCTCTTTCTCACTCTCTCTCCATCTCTCATTCTCTATCTCTTCCCACACTTCCTCTTCACTCTCCCCAAAGACCCATCCTCACTTGGACCGCCTAACCCAAACTACCTCTCCTTCTATCGATCTATTCACTTACAACCACCACCACCAACCCCATACCACCCCCCACCCCCCCTCCCTCCCTCCCGAACACCCTCGTTATCAGCCCGTTTCCTACCAGGCAATACCTTTCAGGTAAAACATAGCGTCTGAAAGCATTTAGTGCAAATCTCCCTCGATAAACCTCGCAGCGTTCCGACAGACTGCCTTCCTAGAGGTCTTCGACTCTTACGGCCAGGATGTAAAGTCGGAACAGCGGTGATAAACCGTTTCATACTGCGCTGGTTCACCTTTAAGAAACGACAGCCAACGGCGCAATCGCCAGAATCAAAGTACGGCGAATAAAACAAAGGCTGGGTTTTATCGGCCAATATCTAGGATGTTGCGAGTGACTGGAAATCAACGCCCTTAACTTTTGAGCAACACTTGAAGGCCATTGGCACCAATTCACAATCACGTTTTTGTTTTTCTTTTTTTTTTTTTGAAAGAGCTCATCTTACAAGATTGTATGCTGCGAGAGTTTGTTGTGGACTTTTATTTTTTGGTGTTTTTTTAAACTTTCGGGTAGACGAATTCTTACTAACATAAACTGTTTCATAAACACTTACTTTCCGCCATGGTTGCTACAGCCGTAAGAATGTCTCATATTTGCATTTTTCCTCCCGTGTCTATATTGCGTTGACCTTTCTCGATGACGGCGTTTAAGCACTCGAATGAATATGAGAAAACGAGCAACATAAATGCTGACTGCGCGTTTTCAAAGTCTGGCGAAAACGGGTCAGTTTCTACACCTTCACTTTAACCCTTGCTTTGTTATGTTATACCCAGCAACAAAAGAAACGCGAATTTTCTCCAGAAAAAAACGTTTAATCACAATTTAAAAATGTTATTTCTCATAAACGTAACATCGAAAATCACAGTGGTATGTTCTTCGCACACTGTTCTTGGCTATGGCATAGTCTTTTGCTGCCACGGGCAAAGGAAGCCTCTGCAGAAGGTCAGTACGGTGTGTGACCCCCATGGACGTTGATGACGGCCTGGCAGCGGCGTCTCATGGAGTGGATGAGTCGGTTGATGGCGTCTCTCGGGACTACTGCACCGGGCATGGACAAGGGCCTGACGCAGTTCTGCGGCAGTTCTTGGTCCTGGGCGTAACTGGTTGAGCTTTCTTTGAAGTTGGTCCCAGAAATGTTCAATGGGATTCAAATCTGGGTTGAGGGCGGGCCAGGCCATGATGTCGATGTTATTGTGCTGCAGGAAGGCCTGGGTGACCCTGGCTGTGTGCGGGCGAGCGTTATGTTGATGCAGAACACAGTTTCTGCGCGCCTGGAAAAAAGGGCACAACATGAGGCTGCTGGATCTGGTCAATATAACGCTGTGCTGTGATGCCGTTTACCCGACCAGGACCAAGATTGTTGAAAAACACAGGTCCCAGGGATTGGTTGAGGCCGATTCCACCCCAGACCATGACGTTTGGTCCACCCTGGGCATTGTGTTCCATGACGTAGTCACCAGCATAGCGTTCACCTCTTCTTCATCACACTCTGACACGCCCATCAACATGACTAATGCAGTAACGGCTCTCATCGGTGAATAGAATGTTTCGCCATTGTCTCCAGTTCCAGTTGATGTGATCCTGGGCCCACTGCTGGCGCGCCATGCGATGTCTTTGAGTGAGGACTGGTCCTCTAGCGGGACGGCAGTTTTGGAGGTCTCGCTCAGCAAGTCTTCGGCGTACTGTCTGGCCACTGATGGGTCTCTGGTGGTTACCGACGGTGTTCCTGGCTGTTTCATTGGCTGTGTGGAATCGGTTTCTCAAATGATGACGCAGGATCTGGCGATCTTGTATCTGTGTGGTAACGCGAGGTCTTCCACTTCGTTGAGTATCAGCAGTGCTTCCAGTGTTGACAAAACGTTGCTTGAGGCGATATACTGTTGACAGATGCACATTGAAAGCGACTGCTACCGCTTCTGGGTCATCACCAGCCGATAATCGACCCACTGCCCTCTCGCGTTGTTCTGGTGTCAATCTTGGCATCTTGACTCTGTCAAAAGTTAGACTGGCAGTAAGCGTGCCATGGTCTCTTTTTACATTTAGTCAAGTTTTGACAAAATATTTTAACGTAGAGGGGGGAATCGAGACGAGGTTCGTGGTGTGTGTGTGTGTGTTTGTGTGTGTGTGTGGGTATGTGTGTGTGTGTGTGTGTGTGTGTGTGTGTGTGTGTGTGTGTGTGTGTGTGTGTGTGTGTGTGTAGAGCGATTCAGACTAAACTACTGGGCCGATCTTTATGAAATTTGACATGAGAGTTCCTGGGTATGATATCCCCGGATGTTTTTTCTTTTTTTCGATAAATACCTTTGATGACGTCATATCCGGCTTTTTGTAAAAGTTGAGGCGGCACTGTCACACCCTCATTTTTCAATTAAATTGATTGAAATTTTGGCAAAGCAATTTTCGACAAAGGCCGGGGTTTGGTATTGCATTTCAGCTTGGTGGCTTAAAAACTAATGAATGAGTTTGGTCATTAAAAATCAGAAAATTGTAATTAAAATTATTTTTTTATTAAACGATCCAAAAACAATTTCATCTTATTCTTCGTCATTTTCTGATTCCAAAAACATATACATATGTTATATTTGGATTAAAAACAAACTCTGAAAATTAAAAATATAAAAATTATGATCAAAATTAAATTTCCGAAATCGTTTTAAAAACTATTTCATCTTATTCCTTGTTGGTTCCTGATTCCAAAAACATATAGATATGATATGTTTGGATTAAAAAAACGCTCAGAAAGTTCAAACGAAGAGAGGTACAGGAAAGCGTGCTATGCAGCACAGCGAAACCACTACCGCGCTGAACAGGCTCGTCAGTTTCACTCCGTTAAGGCCTGTCCAGACACTCCAGGCTGACCCTGTCCACATTTGACTTATGCTCAAAACGGTCCCGCGCGGCACGCCGCAGCGGGCTATGATCGCGAAGCGTTATCTGCAGAAGAATAGAGCGTGTTCTAATTTCTCTGACACAGACATAGAACGACGGAAATTTGACCAATCAGAGAAAACCAGAGCGATGACGTCAACCGTCAGATCGAGTTGGATTGTGGGTAGACTCTAAGTATCTCTTCGACACAGATCGGCGAACTTATCGATCTATACAGAAGCCACGAATCCCTGTGGAATACATTTTCCAAGTTATACAAAAACAGGGACGCAAAGTTCGCGGCGTGGCAGTCGATGCAACTGTCACTGTTTTGTATGTACGCAGCCATCTTTGCAAATTACCGCTAGCGTGTTGACCTTCCTGTCAGGTGACCTTGACGCTTGCGCTCCACTGATACCGCGTTGTGAAAAAAGTCGTCGATGTGTGGCCACTCGGCAAAATCCCGCGCGACGCACAAAACGGCCTGCGGCGGATATAGCGTAAAACGGCGTCCAAGTCTGGACAGGCCTTTATGCACAAGCGGCGGACCACGGTCATTGTGAAAAAATGCAGTGCGTTCAGTTTCATTCTGTGAGTTCCACAGCTTGACTAAATGTAGTAATTTCGCCTTACGCGACTTGTATTACTAATGCATCAGTGAACACATCTCACACATGAGGTTTCCCCTACTCCGCTTGCACGTGCTGTAAGCGCGCATCATGTGTTTCATGTGGAAACTGCTTGTCCCGTGCGTTGAGACAGCAGCAATGGGAAAATATTCACACAACAGCTTTGTTACACATGACTGCAAAGGGCATCTATATCCCGAAAATTGTCACTCTCAGATTAACTGCGTTTTTTAAAATCAAAATATCGAAAAATAATTCGCGTTTCTTTTGTTGCTCGGTATACTTATGTCCTACTTACTCGAAGAAAAAGCGCAAGCTGTAAATAATGCCTGCCCTCATCAGCGTCAGGGAAGACAGAGAGACGAATACAACGCAGCTAATCCATTTCCTGCCCGCATACTTTATATGCTGTGGCGGGTAAATTTTATTGTTTACCCACTCACTGTAACTCTATCAACGTTCGATTTTACTGTGGTTTACAGAAAATTACATAAACTGTAAACAGTGCTCAATTAAAAGGGAAACACCCCTTTGAACACCGCTGCCTCTTCCATTTTTCGTGCACACATGCCTAGGTGATAATCAAATGCAGGCAAATCATTCTACAAAACAGACAAACAGACGACAATCGTAAATACAATTGTGCCAGCTCACTAGATAATGTTTAAGCTTTTTCACTTAGCTACACCCCAGATTGAAATAGATTGTTTTCTTATCTACGTCTGCCCCACATCCCCCATCCCCGTATATTTGTTTGTGTCTGCCTCTGTCTGTCTGTCTGTCTGTCTGTCCGCATGCCTGCCGGCCTGCATGCCCCCCCCCCACCCCTCTCTCTCTCTCTCTCTCTCACTCTCTGTATCTCTCTCTCTCTCTCTCTCTCTCTCTCTCTCTCTCTCTCTCTCTCTCTCTCTCGCACTCTGAATCTAAGCATCTCTCTCCCTCTGAAATTTCGTATAATAAAGAATGGCAAAGGTTACACACAAAACCAGCTGAGGGAGCTTGCGGGAAGATATTTGTGAATTACCAGAGATTATCTTGTTTTGTGAACGTCTCACAAATTGTACAAATCCCTATTCTGACGGCGTAATCTTCTAAACGTTGCCCGTAAGCTGAATAATTAGCCAGTAAACATGGATTTTGCCGAAAACGTATGCACTGAAAACGGTTGTGTGGGAAACAATTCCTTCCTGTGTTTTATATTCTCTTTGTCCTTCTCCCTTCTCTCTCTGCCTCCCTCTCTCCCTGCCTCCCTCTCTCCCTGCCTCCCCTCTCTCACTCCCTCCCCTCTCTCCCTGCCTCCCCTCTCTCTCTGCCTCCCCTCTCTCCCTCCCCTCCCTCTCTCTCGCTCCCTCTATCCTCACACACACACACACACACACACACACACGCACACTTACGCACTTACACACGCACGCACGCACACACACACACACACCGTCACACACACACTAACAAACACACACACACAAACACGCGCACGCACACACACACACACACACACACACACACACTAACAAACACACACACACACAAACAAACACACAGACAAACACAGGGATAGACAGCGACAGGCAGACAGACAGAACGCTCCATCCACCATCTAACCTGATGGGTTGAAACAAAAGACAAGGAAAAAACATACGGAGCAGTTTAAGAAGGAGTTTAAAAAAGAAATGCAACAACACCGTAATCATGCTTGAAACAGAAATACTGCGTATTCCGTGTCATGCTCTCTCGCTTTGTTAAGGAAGGCAAAAGATGAGTAAGGCAAAACCACAGCATGCCTTCCAAGAAACATTGAATAAATAGAGGAAAGAAGGACTAAGTTAAGAAAACTAGGTTTCCCTCAACAGAAGAAGGAAAAAAAAAAGAAAAGTATACAAGTAACTAGAGGTATACTGCATCCTCCATTTGAAACATATATTTTGTTAGCAACGCAAGCCCTCTGAAACTGCTAACACGTGTCACGATAGTTTCCTGTCAGAAAAACAGAAAGACGAAGAGAAAACCATCTCGACTGTATGTGTTCGTGTATCATATTCAGTCCTTCCAGCATTTCTGAAGTGTTGCGTCGTAACACTGCAAGGTTTGCATTACCCTTAGTTTATGCAACACATCTAAGATCTTTTGAGCTATTGCACATGCTGTCTGTTGAGGAGATAACTGCTGCTATACTATCAGGTAGTATGCTGACGAATAATTCCCCTTGGTTAATTATGTATGCAGACATGCGTAGAAATAAAGTACCTTCCTTTTCCTGCTACACACGATGTCGGCTGTCCTTCTGTATGAATGACTATTATCTGCATCCATCTGGCATGTTACGTAAACGAACCCAGACCAACACGTTACATGGTGGCAGCGCGTGAGTACTCTGTTCTGGTAGACTAGATCTGGACGCGATGGCATTTAAACCTCCATCGAATTTTCCATTCGACAACCCGTCGGCATGGCCAGATTGGAAACAGCGCTTTCTTCGATACAGAATCGCATCGAAGCTGAACAAAGAAGAGCAGATAGTACAAGTTAGTAGTCTCATATACTCAATGGGGAGTGATGCAGAGAAGATACTAGCCCAGTTTAACCTCTCTGAAGAAGATGGAAACAAGTTTGACATTGTTCTTGCTCGTTTGGACACGCACTTTGCACCAAAGCGAAACGTGATTCACGAGAGAGCAAAATTCTACAGAAGAGACCAGAAGGAAGGAGAAACAGTGGAACAGTACGTGCGTGCATTGTTTGATTTGACACAGTATGCTGATTTTGAAAACAAAGATGATGCAATCAGAGACAGGCTCGTTCTCGGGTGCAACGATAGTGAATGTTCAGAGAAACTTCAACTTCAAAGCGACCTGACTCTAGAAAAAGCAGTGACGTTTGCTAGACAACAGGAACAAGTGAAATCAGAAATACAGCAGCAAAGAGGTCAAACAGCAAGTGCATCGCTCGACGCGGCTTCTTTCAAGTACAAAAGACGACCAGTGGCGGCTGGCAACAAACCGACGAGCACCACAGGCGCGCGGAGCACCACAGGCGCGTGTAGCAAGTGCGGCGGAACGCACCAACGGGGACAGTGTCCAGCACATGGAAAGAAATGCAACAAGTGTCATAAAATCTCACATTTTGCTCGTGTGTGTAGAAGCAAAAGTGTGAACGAGGTTAATTCAGCACCAGCAAACAACGTACCACAGGTGACTGAAGAGACATTTTTTGTTGATTCTGTGGACAGTGGTGAAGAACCATGGAGAGTCGATATCAACATCCTACACAGAAAGGTGAACTTCAAAATAGACACCGGTGCAGATGTGAACATCGTGAACAAGCGAACCTGGAGCTTTTTGGGAAAGCCGAAACTACAGCCATGTGAGACTGTAAGACTGATAAGTCCAGGTGGTAAACTGAACGTCATGGGAAGTTTCCAGTCGACAGTGACAGACCTGCCTGTCAAGGTGTACGTCATCGACAATGAAACAGACAACCTTCTGAGCAGAAAGACGGCAAACTCCATGGGTTTAGTGAAAAGACTGAACAGTGTGAACTTCGGTGAAGTGAAATGTACACCAGTCAAGATAAAGCTGAGAGAAGGAGCAGTTCCTTACTCCGTTCCGGTGGCACGACGCATTCCTATTCCTCTCATGGACAAAGTGAAGGAGGAATTGAAGAGAATGAAAGAAGGAAACGTCATCGAGGAGATCACAGAGCCTACAGAATGGGTAGCGCCTATCGTACCGGTGGTGAAACCGAACGGCAAGATTAGAATCTGTGTTGATCTGAAGAAGTTGAACCAGGCTGTCGAGCGTGAACGCTACATGATGCCGACAGTAGACGACGTCATACACCAGCTACGTGGATCATCAGTGTTCGATCTCGAAGCTCGACGCTGCATCGGGATTTTGGCAGATACCCTTGGACAGAGAAACTGCCAAACTCACTACTTTCATAACTCCTTTCGGGCGTTATTTCTTCACGCACCTACCCTTTGGGATCAGCTCAGCACCAGAAATCTTCCAGAGAATTATGACAGAGATTCTGGTGAACATTCCAGGCGTTGTATGCTACTACGACGACATCCTTTGCCACTCACGAGACAAAGAAGAACATGCTCGTCTTCTTCATCAAGTACATGCCAGACTGCAAGAAGTGGGTCTACGGCTGAACGACGAAAAGTGTGAGTACAACAAGTCTGAGATAAACTTTCTTGGACACATCATCAGTAAAGACGGCATTCGACCTGACACGTCGAAAGTTGAGGCTATCAGCAACATGGTGGAACCAACGAACGTGACTGAACTCAAGCGGTACCTGGGTATGGTGAACTATCTTGGTCGCTATCTCCCAAACCTGTCTTCAGTCCTGAGACCATTGAATCAGCTACTGACGAAAGAAAGTGTGTGGTCGTGGGGACCAGAACAGGCAGAAGCGTTCGCCAAAGTGAAGCGCTTACTGACTACAGCACCTACCTTGGCGTTCTTTGATCCAGCTAAACCAACGACGGTGAGCGCTGACGCAAGCAGTTACGGACTGGGCGCAGTGTTGTTGCAGGAACACGAAGAGGGACTTCGTCCTGTGGCTTTCTGTTCCAGAACTCTCACAGAAGCTGAAGAACGCTACGCTCAGATAGAGAAAGAGTGTCTCGCGACAGTGTGGGCGTGTGAGAAATTCGAGAGATACCTGGTTGGCCTCGAAACGTTTGTATTGTGCACAGATCACAAACCCCTCATACCCTTGATAAACACAAAGGACTTAACGGATACGCCACTGCGTTGCCAACGCATGCTCATGCGTTTGATACGTTTCAAACCCTAAGCCAGATACAACCCCGGAAAAGAGATGTTCGTGTCGGACACACTTTCACGTAGTCCCTTGACGGGAGGCAAAACTTCTCATCGACAAGAAGAACTACAGAACGACGTAGAAGCTTACGTCGACACAGTCGCATCCTAATGGCCAATGTCAGACCGCAGGCTTGAGCAGATTCGGGCAGACACTCTCAAAGACGTCAACCTGAAAACAGCGCTCGAGTACACCGAGACTGGGTGGCCGCGGTACAAAGAAGATGTGAAGCTAGCAGCCAGAGATTTGTTTGCAGTGAGAGGAGAACTTACTGTTAACAACGGCCTACTCATCAAGGGCGACAGAATCGTGATTCCTTTCAGCATGAGGAAAGATATACTGGAACACATCCATGATGGACATCAAGGTGTGAACAAGTGTAGGGAGCGAGCCAACCAATGTGTGTGGTGGCCTCGCATTAGCAAGGACATCCAGGATCGGGTAGCTAAGTGCAACTTCTGCACAGAGCGCCTACCCACTCAGCGTTCAGAACCATTGATTCCATCAGCTCTGCCAGAGAGACCATTCCAGAAAGTGGGAACTGACTTGATGGAACTGAATGGACAGAACTACCTAGTCGTGATGGACTATTATTCCAGATACCTGGATGTAGCTTACCTACCAGATACAACGTCCAGAACAGTGATTCTGAAGCTCAAGAACATTTTCGCTCGTCATGGGATTCCAGAGACTCTTGTATCAGACAATGGTACACAATTTACGTCGGCCGAGTTTCAAGCATTTTCGAGAGACTGGCGTTTCAAGCACGTAACGTCTAGCCCTCACTACCCTCAGGCAAACGGCGAGGCGGAAAGCGCGGTGAAAATCGCGAAAAGGATTCTCTGCCAGGATGACATTTTCTTGGGACTGTTGGTGTATCGTTCAACACCGATACCTGCCCTTGGAGCAAGTCCAGCAGAACTAGCGTTCGGAAGGCGACTTCGAAACACCCTACCATGTCTTCCTGAGAACTTGAAACCGAAGAACATCAACCGAGACGAACTACAACAGCGTGACGAAGCAGCCAAAAGGAGGCAGAAGCAGACATTCGACAGGCACCACGGGGTACAGTCGCTTTCACCTCTACAGCCAGGCGACCAAGTCTTCGTCAAGTGTGACGGTGAGAAGGGGTGGAAACTTCCAGCTGAGGTGCGAGAGCAGTGCGCACCAAGATCCTACATCGTCCGTACACCTACTGGGGACCGAAGACGCAACCGGAAACATCTTCGTCTTCGTCCGGTGGCTCCAGCTCCAGCCAGCAGAGAAGCCGATCCAGTACCGGAAGCGGTACCAGACACCGTTCCAGGTGTTGACCCTGATCCTCCACCAGATAGCAGTGTGGATACCGAGGACAGTACTCCGACACCCGGAGACTACGTAACTCGCAGTGGCCGAACTGTAAAGAAGCCAGCGAGATTTGAAGAACAGTAATTTCTGTGTACACCAGATTTCCAGTGTTCCGGAGGTATCGGAACGTACCGAGAAATATTTCAGATTCGTTTTCTTTTGTTAAAGTTTATGAACGCTATCCAGTAAAGATAAGCAACAGTGTGTTCATTTGACGGACGGTAATCTGTAACAGTGGAATCGGAACATTATCGCGAACAGACAGAAGTTAAAAGAATCAGAACATTATGTTAACCGTTTCGGTATTTTGAATTTATGTCGGAAGTTGCATGTTCTGGTATTCATAAAGTTAAAGATGGTTTCTTTAATTCCTTTTGTAAAAGGGGGAGATGTTGAGGAGATAACTGCTGCTATACTATCAGGTAGTATGCTGACGAATAATTCCCCTTGGTTAATTATGTATGCAGACATGCGTAGAAATAAAGTACCTTCCTTTTCCTGCTACACACGATGTCGGCTGTCCTTCTGTATGAATGACTATTATCTGCATCCATCTGGCATGTTACGTAACCGAACCCAGACCAACACGTTACACTGTCTATATCTCTACTGCTTTTGTTTCTTTGCGAAAGTAGAATAATTCTTCCACCCCAGAGCCCTCATAGCCGATTTCTTCCATCGTTTGTTTTCGCGGCATTGATAGCAACGTATAGGGCCTACGTAGCGACAACTCTCCTGAAAGTTTCAATGACGCGATCTCGCTCCTTAAATGTAACTCGTATATTATGGAACAAGATGACAAAAAATACAAACCATAGTCATTACATACACTTAACCTTTCAGCGGGCGTTTATTGGCGCAACAAACTAACCACACCACATAAAACACACACTAAACATAATCTCAGGGCGAGCAACGAGGGAAAAGTATGCAGAACCGCATCAACCAGAACCACAACTGACACGAGGCCACAGTTACTGTCCTGGGCGTGTCAAACCTGCACATAGTCGTCGCACATCACGGGGAGACCACCTCGTCTGGAAAGAGTTACAACAACTAGCAATCGTGCATCATGCTGGACAACATGAGACTGAGGAGAGTCGCCGCTCGCTCAGAGACTTCGCAAAGAGTAAATGCCACTCATGTTGCTGCTTGATCACGATTCTTCTTCTTTTTTTTTCACGGGAGTCGTGACAATAAGTGATGAGTAGGTTGCCGCGAGATACCGAAAATGATACACTATTTTGTTGTTTGCTCGGCACTTCCGATGTCTATTGGTGGTCCGAAGGTTTCACACAGAATTCATACCAGTGTGTTGCTGCTTGGTCGCAACTCCCCCCCCCCCCCCAAAAAAAAAAACTGAAAAGAGTTAATGGTGACAATAAGTGAGTAGGTTTCCACGAGATTCCGAAAATGATACACACAATTTTATCGCAACTCCCGTGAAAAAAAGAGTTAAATGGTGACAATAAGTGAGTAGGTTGCCACGAGATTTCAAAAATGATACACACTATGTTGTCGTCTGTTCAGAACGCATGATCAAGTGGGAATACGTCTACTAGTTGCTGGTCCGAATGTTTCCCAAAGAATAAATGCCAGTGTGTTGCTGCTTGGTAACTACTCCCGTGAAAAAAAGTGAATGGAAACAATAAGTGAGTATAGTGGCCACGAGATTCCAAAACTAATATTTGCCATTCCTGTGATTGCCTAGTCACGGTCATGAGAGCGTGAAGGGAGAGAGAAAGTCTATTGCTTGCCCAAAGGTTTCACAGAGAAGAAATGCCAATCATGTTGCTGTCCGCTTCAGAATCCCGCGACGAAAAGACTGAGTTGGTGGCCACAAAGTTTCACGAAGAACAATTGCATTTTTTCTTTCTTTGTTCCCCTTTTTTCAGGATTCTCTTCGAAACAAAAAGTTAACGAAGACGAGAAGCCTACAAGCAATGAGGTTTCATAAGAAACATATTATATCCATTGTGTCATAAGGTCGGGACTAACAGCACTCACAAAAATATGGAGACCATTAAAACGTCGTTGCTTTTTTGTTGTTGCTTTTTTAAATAATTGCAGGCAAACCGGGTGACTGGCCCAAATGCCAATCAAGCAGTTTTAATTGGTCAAAATGTCAGTAAAGTTGTTGAGAGGTCACAATGCCAAAGATTGGTGACAGGTCAAGATGCCAGCGAGTTGTTGATCGGTCAAAATGCCAGAGAGTTGTTGACTGGTCAAAGTGCAAGCTAACTTGGTGGCCGGTCAAAGTGTCATGGAATTAATTGTTGACTGGTCAAGAGACCAGTGGCGCTAGAATCAACGGAGAAGAAGACATGCCTCTTGGTAGCCACGTACGCGGCTTGAGGAGGAGTAAATGCCAGTCGTGCTGCGGTGCGGTTAGCACTCCAACGAAGACACATTTTATTGCGCCAGGAATTCTGTGTGGCGACGAGCCCCTATATTCCCAAAACAATGTAAAGAAAGACCGAAAGGCTTCAGTCAAGAGATTGTGAATGCCCACAGTCAAGGACTTGGTGGTCAAGCCATAAGGAAATAAGTATCTTGCTGCTGCACACCTTTGCATAGTCATGATGGTTTAAAGGACTAGAGAGCGCTTTGACGTGGATGTAGTCCGGTCAGAACATCGGAAATATATACCAAATATCTCCGCCGACAGAAAGTCAGTTCCGGGGATCCTCATTCCATCAAGGCACGCACACACATTCACGCACCAACGCCTGCACGCATGCACGCACGCCCGCACGCACGCACACACGCACGCACGCACGCACCCACGCACGCACGCACGCACACACACACACACACACACACACACACACACACAGCACACACACACACACACACAAACACTCGCACACACAGACGGAAGTAAGGACAGCACCAGTAAAATTGAGTGACTGGTTTTTGGACGATTAACTGGGAGATTCAAACTTGAAAAAGCCACCATGCACGCTGTCACTGCTCATGTTCCTTCATGAGGAGCAAACAGGATGAATGCCAATGATACAAGATCCCCGCAAAGAGACGAAGCTGATGCCAGTGATTAACTTTGGTACGGACAGTTGGGAAGTGATGAAGCAAAGGTAAAAGCTCAATGCTGGTAACGTGTTGTTCAAAGAGGACATGCGAAAAGAAACATCAGAGGTCGTAAAGTAGTCAGCAAAAATAATTGTACAAAGAGCCAGTGGTAAAAATCCAAAGTAGCCTGAGACTAGGCTTGACAAAAACCATATATAAGTATAGGCCCATTGCAGAAACTCAAGTTAACAACAGCATTTCTACTCGGCGCGCGCGGTATGAGAATCACGGGTCGTAACTCTCTGGAATTGGTCATCCGCCGCCATGTTGGATGCCTTGCACGATCTCTGACAGTGCTTGAGCGTTGGGTGGCGACTCGACAAAAGTGAAAATGACACGTTGTGTGGCCAAAAACTGCAGTCAGCAGGCACACTTTAGGATCCCTAAAGTTGTTTACCATCAGGGTGACAACTGGAAGGAAGTTACTGAGTGGAGAAGACGATTATAACTGGTTATTTTTTGCTGTGTGCAGTGCGCTAATCAACAATTGTCCATCGGTTGTGCCTTTAGAGTGAACACTGTGATAGGATGCTTTGAAAATTATACTTTGCAGTAGTTACCTGAGCTGCATTGTACCTCATTTGCCTGTCTTGAGAGCTTTATCTTGTGAATGTTGGTGCACTGTCTGCATGGTAATTTGAGATAAAGAATAAATAAATGAAAATAATAATGTATTCTTGCTTTACTTTTTATGTTGTGCTGTTGTGTTAAAATGGCAGATCCCCTTTGGACTCATGCATGCACAGTTTTCTTCATTTTGTCTGCATACACAATGAAATACGCAAAAAGAACAAGAGTGCAATGAAGAAAACTAACAAAGACGGCATCCTATATGGCGGCGCGAAGAGAGTATGAGCGGAGTTGTGCCCCTTAGAGCTAAAGCTAGCCGATCCATTTGATAACGTCACGCCGAGTAAGAAGAATGAATTGGACCTATAAGCTGAGGATGCTACCCTCAGAAAAGACGACAAACAGCAACGTACAGTTCGATAGTTGAGACGAATGCTAGAACACAGTTAAAAAAAATTCTTCCACAGAGCATTTTGACTGTTTGTTTGGCTTATGTTGGTTGACTGGCTAGCTTTCTGCCTGCCTGTGTGTTTGTTTGTTTGTTTGTTTGCATGTTTTGGTTTGGTTTGATTTGGTTTGCTTGTTTATATGTTTATTTGTTTATGTGTTTGTTTGCTTGCTTATTTGTTTGTGTGTGTGTTATTTGTTTGTCTGTTTGTTTTTGATTGTTTGTGTTTTCTGTTTTTTTGTCCACATGTATATGTCAAAGAAGGATGTTTTTGACCCAAGTCACCTTGGGGGGGGGGGGGGACACAGTAGAATATGTCTGGTTAAGGCAGACAATCGTTAACGCTGACGATAACTTTCAGGATGGTCAGCCGCGGCACAAAGAGTTAACGCCAGCGATGCTGTAAAACGGTTATTGGTTACGAGGCGTGAAAACAGCAAATGTCCGAGTCGCGATTTAGCGTAGAAAGAGTTAATGTCTGTTCTGGAAATGTAGTTGTTCGGTTATTGTGCGTAGCGGGAGGATTGCAAACAATCTTTGCCACAAACCCAAAGTGTAAAGACACACAACAAGCCATCGGTCTTACTTTATGGAGTCGGAACTCGCGTGCATTTCTCCGGAACACAGCGTTATCTCTGTTTGTTGGCTGCTAGTGTTTCCTATATACTTATTTCCATTTAATTTTTTTTAAAAACAGCTGCAAATACTGCTGTCAATAAGCCATCTAAATCCGTTGAATAATTCTGTGAATCAAAAAACAAGAATTGTAGGTTATTGGAACATTTAGTTATTGACAAAACAAAACGTTACATTTACAGTATTGACAAAACAAAACGTTACATTTACAGTATTGACAAAACAACCCGTTACATTTACAGTATTGACAAAACAAAACGTTACATTTACAGTATTGACAAAACAAAACGTTACATGTACAGCATTGACAAAACAAAACGCTACATTTACATTATTGACAAAACAAAACGTTACATTTACATTATTGACAAAACAAAACGTTACATGTACAGTATTGACAAAACAAAACGTTACATTTACAGTATTGACAAAACAAAACGCTACATTTACATTATTGACAAAACAAAACGTTACATTTACATTATTGACAAAACAAATCGGTACATTTACAATATTGACAAAACAAAACGTTACATGTACAGCATTGACAAAACAAAACGTTACATTTACATTATTGACAAAACAAAACGTTACATTTACAGTATTGACAAAACAAAACGTTACATTTACATTATTGACAAAACAAAACGTTACATTTACAGTATTGACAAAACAAAACGCTACATTTACATTATTGACAAAGCAAAACGCTACATTTACATTATTGACAAAACAAAACGTTACATTTACATTATTGACAAAACAAAACGTTACATGTACAGCATTGACAAAACAAAACGTTACATTTACAGTATTGACAAAACAAAACGTTACATTTACATTATTGACAAAACAAAACGTTACATTTACAGTATTGACAAAACAAAACGTTACATTTACAGTATTGACAAAACAAAACGTTACATTTACAGTATTGACAAAACAAAACGTTACATTTACAGTATTGACAAAACAAAACGTTACATTTACAGTATTGACAAAACAAAACGTTACATTTACAGCATTGACAAAACAAACCGTTACATTTACAGCATTGACGAAACAAAACGTTACATTTACAGTATTGACAAAACAAAACGTTACATTTACAGTATTGACAAAACAAAACGATACATTTACAGTATTGACAAAACAAAACGTTACATTTACAGTATTGACAAAACAAAACGTTACATTTACATTATTGACAAAACAAAACGTTACATGTACAGCATTGACAAAACAAAACGTTACATGTACAGCATTGACAAAACAAAACGTTACATTTACAGTATTGACAAAACAAAACGCTACATTTACAGTATTGACAAAACAAAACGTTACATTTACAGTATTGACAAAACAAAACGTTACCGTCATTTACACATTTGTCAATAATTAAACGTTCCAATAACCTACAACTCTTGTTGTTTTGGTTTTTTTCAATTTTGGAACGTTAGCATTCCATCTGTTTTCGGATGTATGTCTCTGAGTGGGTCTCTGAATGCACAGCTTGTCTAGACATTGCTATACAAATGGGTATGTCCGGTTAAGACAGAAAAGTATGTACGAGCGTATGGTCACAACAGCGTTCGCGCTAGTCTCCTACAGGGGAAAGTATTCATGTCAGTTCTGTTATGGGTTACGAGGCGTGAAAACAGCAAATGTCCGCCACGGGATTTAGCCTGGTAAGAGTTTATATCTGGTCCAGTAGTGTTGTTGTTGTTCGGTCATTAGGCGTAGCGGTAGGGATTGCTAACAATGTTTACCACATACCCACACTTCGTGGACACAAGAAAACATCCCGTCGGACATTCTTAATGGAGTCGAACTCGCGTGCCTTTCTCTGGCACCAGGCTTTATGGTCATGTGCCTCCTCGGATTGTCTCCCCTTACAGCCGCCATTACACATTGGGCGTTAAGAGATTTACGACGCCGAAAAGAGTTACCTGTTTGATGGAGTGTGACACTAAAAGGCTAAGCTCACCTGTGTGTGCAGTGCAAAGCAGTCAAAAGCTAAACAAAACCAGTTGCAGCTTTAAAGCATAAACAAGATACGATCGTTTAGAAGCTGAGGTACAAATGCAAGGCTGGATAAACAAATGAAACATAATGTTTCCCAAAATATTGACTCTTAACAACCCTTAAATAAAAGCATGACATATGAACAAGAGGAAACTTGGCAAGGAAAGAAAGAAAGGAAGAACAACAGACAAACCGAAAGACAGACTGACAGAGAGTTAGAAAGATAGAAAGAGTGAGAGAAGGAAACCAGAAAAGAATCAGGGAAAAAAAGAAAGAGAAAAACATGAAATAAGACAGAAAAAAAGCAAGAAAGAGAAAAAGAAAGAAAGAAAAAGAAAGAAAGAAAAGAAAAAAATATAGGAACCAAAAAACAAAGGAAAACAAATATACAAGAGGAGTACAACATTTGTTTTGTCAGTATTGTCATGACAAATGACAGACCAAAAATCTACACTTTTACAGTGAGAGCCAGAACTCAGAAGTCGCCAAAACCACCACCCCCCCACCACCCCACCCCCCCTCCTACCAAAATTTCGCACACTTAAAGAGCACGACAACCAGTGGTCTTATACTTTGCTCACTAACATCCTAGAGCCTCGAGCGTCTGATACTTCTCGGCTGCTTTGCTACAGAAGCGAAAGGTGGGAAACACGGGTAGACTTTTGACACTTTCGTCGCTGCACAAACATCGGCACCGCCGCAATGGAGAGTGAGAAAGGTAGACACAGGTGTGAGCTCTCTATACCTATCTCTTTTTTCCTCCCCCTTTGGCACCTTTCCTTCTTTAAAGCAGCCGAACTACCTGCATAGCTGTTCAGCTCCTCCGCACAGATTTTGTTGTTTTTACAATCTTGCTATTTTTTTCTATACATAAAACAATCTGTAAGGCCAACAACAACAAAATAGTCTGTTTACGGTAACACAGGCAAAAAAAATAGGGTCGGTAAGTCGGGATTTTTTTCCCCAAAAAAACACATATTTTTAAGTTATTTGGCCAAAAAACAAAGATTTTTTTTTATTTTTTTCCCAAATGCCAAAAAAAAAGTCAAGGTCACGCGAAAAAATAGGGTCGGTCGGGATACCGTAAACAGACTTTTTTTTTTTTTGGCCTAAGGAAGCATTCGTCCATGAGAGTTATCTTACAACTGTCGAGCATAAGGCTGGGGAATTCTCATCGAATCCGCGAATTTCAGAGGAGACTTGATTGGTTGTCCGAGGAAAAGACTACCGGCAGTTCCCCAACCTGATATATGTTTCGTTTTAAAAAGCCATTAAAAAACTACACAAATAAACACTGACACTGTGAAGGGCATCGCCGCTTTCTAAGATACTGGAACTTTGAATAGCACAGTGCGTACAAAAACGTTCAGATAAAAACCTTGTTGTATTCATTAATGCCCGATTTTCTCCGTAGTTAAGGTGAATTAACACAACACCCCATCATTTCAGACCTCCCAAAAATGTTATTGTGAAAAGGGACACTCCGTTTTCAAAACATATCTAATCATCGAGATGCTAAATTAATGTTATTACTTCTTCTCTGCTTTTTTTAGTCGACGTTTACAGTCTGAGCAAGCAGTGTAACGTATGAAGCGAATGTCACGTTTCTATTCGCTGTTGAATAATGAAAAGCGCCAGTCCTGTTGTACTGAGAAAAGCATTGCTCATGCAGTTCACTATTATATTGAAAGAAAAAAAGAATTCCTGTGTGTGAAAATTGACATATTGAAA
>NC_090245.1:67891040-67913540 GCF_037325665.1 Littorina saxatilis
GATTGTTTGTATTTGTTCGTTACTTCGTTCGTTCGTTGTTTGCTAGTTTGTATAGTTTGTTTGTTGTTTTCTAGTTTGTTCGCTTGTTTGCTTGTTTGTTTCGTTGTCACAACTGCATAATTTTACATCTGAATTGATGCTCAGTGAGAGTGTCAAAGTTACTTCAATCCAATTCTGTAGCAAAACGGACCTCATTCTGTAATGAGTGTTGTCTTTATATAGACAAGATCAGTTGAGGCAGGGCTATTCCTTTCACTAATTATCTTGAATGGGTATGGTATTTTCCGCCGAGATAATAAATCTCACATTGATGAATACACAAACAGATCAAAATATGTTCGCTTTCAAAACGAAAACCCTAAAACTTGCCATAGCTTTTCCCCCACAACTGACTACAAGAAATGAAGACAAACGCGGATATAAAGTAAAACAGGAGAGACTGCTTACGGCAACCTGACCCTCTTAATCAAAAGCGTACATCCACCCGGGTACTACAGAGAGTTCCTTGACCTTTGTGTGTGTACAGCCCGCCTTCTGGCTCACACGGGGGTACCCGGTCCCACTTCCATCCTCTCCACAGACAGTTCCCTAAAGTGCTGTTCGCATGACAGACTTTCTACCAACATTCCCCCAGCTTTGAAGTGATTTTAAAAGGCGCCAAGTCGAATCAAAATCGCTGCCCACGTAAACAGCGCAAACGCTCAAACTAGTTTTAAGCAGCGATTCCTGCCAGACTTGATGGCCAGTTCAGCTATCGAGCTACCTCCTAATTCAAAGTCCCCACTCCCATCCACCACCTGCCTACTTTTCGTTTGCTCAGAAGCCCTTGTCTTGTGTTAAAACACTAAACTAAAATCAGAGTTAATAAGGCATCTCACTCTGCCCGCCCTCCTAGTCCATCCCCGCTTTCATCCTACCCCCACTCCTGTCTTGAGAATCACCGCATACATTGCCGTTCCACCACTGAAAAATAGCGTCTCTTTACCCTGTGTATAACCAAAATAATCATACTTATGATACTGATCACCTACATCGTAATCCCTAAGAATACAGACTCTTCTTCTTCGTCATTCAGGGGCTGAAAGTCCCACGGTTTTTACGTGCATGACCGTTTTTATCCCACCATTTAGACAGCCATACGCCGCTTTCGGGGGAAGAATACATACGCAAAGAACGCCACCACACAGGTCCGGGGATTCCTATACTTATTCTCTCACGATACTCATTGCTTTCCCCTTCTAATGCAACACTTCTCCTCCACGCACCTTCACACCCCGACATCCCAATGTACCACTTCTCACACCCTCTCTTCGAGCCCTGCTGTAGGCGGACGGATTCTCAACATACGAACCTTGTACACCGAGATGTTAAAGATGCACGATACATACACACGTGCACCCCGTGGCTTATCGCAGCAACAGACGTACGGCCCATTAGCCGCTAGATACCGAGCAGCTTAATCTGACCAGCCATCTATACTTTATATCCAGGAGGATCAGGGTTTTTTTCTGGGGAAAGTCTGCAACTGATCTCGAAGGCTTGCGCAATCCAGAAGGATCCGGGGGTGTACGAGACATCAAGATGCTGTCAGGTAAATCTGAAACGTGAGGAATGTCAGTGGCGGCGATAGTTGAGGAACTGATCTTATGTGGCATCGAGGACGTCATTCAGATCTCATAAACCTTGCTAAGCACTCAGTTTGGCGGTTGAGGAAATAGGGCTTAGAAACTCGGATTGCATGGACACCTTACACCGATGACGGGGATTTTTTTTTTTTTTTTTTTTTTTTTTTTTTCTTTTTTTTTTTTGCTTTACGCCCAGCCGACCACGAAGGGCCATATCAGGGCGGTGCTGCTTTGACATATAACGTGCGCCACACACAAGACAGAAGTCGCAGCACAGGCTTCATGTCTCACCCAGTCACATTATTCTGACACCGGACCAACCAGTCCTAGCACTAACCCCATAATGCCAGACGCCAGGCGGAGCAGCCACTAGATTGCCAATTTTAAAGTCTTAGGTATGACCCGGCCGGGGTTCGAACCCACGACCTCCCGATCACGGGGCGGACGCCTTACCACTAGGCCAACCGTGCCGGTCGATGACGAGGATAGCAAAATGATTTATGAACAAATATTAGCTCTAGATATCGTATCCCCAGAAAAAGGAGACAAAATCTAACCTTGATAGTCCAGGAACTGAGACATCTTACGCTGAAGTAGGGAAGATTTAACTTATTTGTGGACAAATTGTAGGTCAAGTTTGAGTCCCCCCCCCCCCCAAAAAAAAAAACCAAAAAAAAACACAAACATTAATTTTAAAATCTGGATATTACATAGAAACTGCAGAGTTTAAAATGCTCAACGCTGCATAATTATCGTGTGAACCTAAGTCGTAGTTTGGCCCAAATGGAAGCGTGCACTCTTTATGTCATGGTTGTTCTTTTTATAAAAACAGACACATATATATTAACATTTAACATTTAAAATAAAGGTTGTTGTTGTCTCTTTCTTTCTTTCTTTCTTTGTTTGTTTGTGTGTTCGTTTATTTAATTTGATTGTTCGTTTGTTCGTTTTCTTTCATTTTTGTTTTGTGTGTGTTTGTGTGTGTGTGTGTGTGTGTGTGTGTGTGTGTGTGTGTGTGTGTGTGTGTGTGTGTGTGTGTGTGTGTGTGTGTGTGTGTGTGTGTGTGTGTGTGTGTGTGTGTGTGCGCGTGTGGTATTGTTTACTTTCTTCTTCATTCAAACTCTTCAAATAAAGGTTAAGGAACAGTCAAGACTGAAAATGTACAGTCAAATGAACAAAATTGCTAACAAAAAATCAAATATTCAAAATGTAATTGAAACTTGCCTCTTTTTAGTATTCACAAAAGGACTGTGAGTGTCGTTCTATAGAAACGTTTTCGGCAGACACTTTTATTGCACAAAGTTGCCACTGATGCTGAAGAAGTAACGCACTCTTAATTGCGTATCCCTCCACGACGAAAACTGATTATTTTCTTGATCGGCCTTTAAACATTTTTGTTAGAGTATACTTGTTCATATGAGAAGCTAAGCACTGTATGTTTTAGCGTTGAAACATAGGAAACCAACGATTGAATTTCAATATTATACTGTTCAAAAAAAGAAATGCATAGCTTGTAATATTTGGTTAATTTAGTTATATGGCTACACGGATATCCACCAAACTGCAGAACATGTTTATCTGGTCGTCGACCTTTCGTCCATTGCCACAAGTGAGCTCTGCACGTGACGCATGCGTTATCAGTGGCTACAATGTCAAAATTGCTCATTTGGCATGACCACTCGTCATGCTTCGGTGTAATCTCGTGAAACTCGGGGAATATTGAGCTCTCACCATGTCTTCCAAAACCCATAAAAGCGGATTGTTCGCCACAAAGAAATCAGACGACAATTCAGCGACGAAAGATGGCCCGATTGAGCAGAGAAGACCGCCAAATTGCATTGGGTCGTTTACAAGCAGGCCAAAGTCAAAGTGCAATCGCCAGGCACTTCCACGTGTCCCAGAGCACCATCAGTAGACTGTGGGTCAGGTTTCAAGCCACTGGCTCCGTTGCTGACTTGCCACGAGCGGGAAGACCAAGGGCGACAACTGCTGCTCACGACCGCTTCATACGGCTCCGCCACCTCCGGAATCGTTTCCTGTCGGCCTCATCTTCTGTCCAGGCTCTCCCCGGGCCACACTGATTATCGGACCAGACCGTGCGGAACCGCCTGCATGAAGCTGGTTTGAGAGCTCGCAGACCTCACAGAGGAGCTGTCCTCACCCGCCGCCATCGCCAGAACCGAGTGCAGTGGGGCAACCAGCACCTTCGCTGGACCGTCCGGAATCACTGGAGACACGTGTGGTTCAGCGACGAGTCCTACTTCCTGCTCCAGCGACATGATGGTCGGAGGAGGGTCTACCGGAGAGTAAACGAACGTTACGCGCCCAACTGTGTGGATGAGGCACCCGTTCATGGTGGTGGAGGCGTCATGGTGTGGGGGGCGATCAATACCGCTGGAAGGAGCACCCTGGTGCACGTCCAAGGGCGCATAACTGCCCAGCGATACGTGGAGGAAATTCTGCGCCCACACGCCCTTCCTCTTCTGGCTGACCAGGATGCCATATTCCAGCTGGACAACGCTCGCCCGCACACAGCACGACTCACCACCCAGTTCCTCACCGACCACCATGTCCAGGTGCTTCCCTGGCCATCCATGTCGCCAGACATGAACCCGATAGAACACCTCTGGGATGAATTGGACAGACGTGTGCGCAGGCGAGAAGAAGCGCCGGCAAATCACCGCGATCTATTGCAGGCACTTCAGGAGGAGTGGGACACAATCCCACAGCAAGATATCCGGCATCTGATCCAGTCCATGCCCAAAAGGTGCCGGGCAGTTGTTGCTGCTCAAGGCAGTCACACCCCCTACTGACTTGACAGCCTCGGCACCCAATCGTATTGATTGACTGATTGATTTGAAGATGCAAATGAACTGTGTGTGCATTCAACTGTGTCCATACCAAATTTCAAACAAATAATCTAAATATTGGATTTTCTGTTAATTTTTTCGAAAAATAAAACAAATTTGGCAAGTAGCAACTATGCGTTTCTTTTTTTGAACAGTATAATACAATAAACACTTCAAAATAGTCACCTTTTTTCAATGCTATAGGCATTAAGTTTCTGATGAAACTGAAAAGGTTACAAATACTACTCAGCATCACTTACCCCCAAAACGGTTTTCCACCTGCGTTCCTGTCTAATCTCAGATGCCAGAACAAACAGTTTCACAACAAGTCGTAGCCTACAGCTTATACCGATAAAATGCCGCACACACCGATGAAATAACAACCACCAAGAACCTCTGAATACAGCAGCGGCGTTCTTCTGATCGCTGCAACGATAGGCTAGAATACCTGATAGTTTTAAGCGATATCCAGTTAGCAAACGGGGAAAACAGAAACACAAGCTTAAACATTTATTCTCCAAAGCTTGGAAATAAATAGCCGAATCTTGGAGTTCGACATAAACATATTAATACTCACTTGTACCGCATAACGTACGACCATCTGACAGCTTACAAATCCATTTACTGGGGTAGTTGGGAAAGGTATGTGGTCTGTTAACGGGACTAAACAATCATGAATGAAGATGACGAATAGCAATATAATGTACTTTCGTCTGCTGTCAAAATATTGTTACTTACTGGTACCGTGGAGTTTATTTAGCGTACTATAATGAACTGTCTAGAAGGAATTGTTATTGTTTTTGCATGTGTTGAAACAGATAGAAGCACAACGTCAGTCGATCTGTTTTGGAGTATATAGCAACAAATATGTTCCCAGGTAATTGAAGTACCGACACCTGCCAAAATATTGGTAAAGCATTGTTTTCACAAGCTAAATCTAAAATAAATAGTCTACATCGCATATATGTACTCGCAACTTTAAGCAGATTACTTCAATTTACACGAAAACAGCACTCAACCAATACATTGTTAATTGGAACTAACTCGTGTTTAAGTTCCTTATACATGTAAAGCACTGCTGGTGAATTACACTATCTGTGTCCAGAGCAAACACACATTTAACATTACATCCTAAATTTGCAAACAAACTGCACTATCATTGTAACAGCAATCTGCTTCCTCTGGCCGCAGCACACCCCCATGCCACAGTTTACCATAAATACACAATAACGGTCACTTGACTGTTATAAAGTCCTTCTACCACGCTAATGCTTGGGTAGCACTCAATACAACTGTTACAGTTTCAACAGTGTGCCGGCTGCTCCTTTGATGGTTGGGCAGCAGGTTGCTAAAAGCCCTTCTGGGATTCGAACCTGCCGCCATATGGTGGATTGCGGAACTAAACGACATCCACAGGGCTTGGATCTACTTACAGGTGTGAAGAGCGCGTTACGTCACGTCCGGTGCCTGCAAAGTCATTTCCTAGTACCAGCCGCATTGTCAGTGGGCTGTGTGGGAAGTTTGTTATTGAACGCTCGAACTAAATGGGCAGTATCAAGATGATTAAGATATAGGCTTCAAAGGTCTGAGTCAATGGGTGCATACGCAGTTCCTGTTAGCTGATTAGCACCTCAAGCAAACCGACACATTTCACGATTTTTAGAACTATTTGTTTGTTTGTTTATTTGTTGCTTAACGTCCAGCCGACTACGCAGAGCCATATCAGGACGAGGAAGGGGGGGGATGAAGGGAAGATTACCAGTTTCCAGTATGTTAAAATAGGCTTAACCTATCGACTGCTGGACTTACATCAGAACTCTAACAGATTAAACTATACATGAATCGCGAGACAAGCGGCAAGAGAAGAGATTTTTGGAAAAAATACAGGTGAATGAGCAAGAAGGCAGAAAAAAGAAAAGAATTCATGAAGAAAAAGAGAGCATGACAAGAAAGAGTAACCAAAAATCTATCTAACAGCAAACTAGAAAGCTCCTGCGGTTCCAAAAACAGGAGGGGCCTTTAATTTCATAACCACAGTGCCCCACTGCGGGAACTTTTAGAACTATACTCAGAGAGTTACATGGCAAGCAGGTCGCTGACATAGTGGACTCATTAAACGGGAAATAACTGGTTATGATTTCTGGGTCTTTAAAAGCGGAGTCCCCCTACTCCCCCTCCACCCTCATTCGTGAAACGCAGCCTGCCACTTGTTGCAGCGCGAAGATTCTCTGACCATATTCGAAAACATGGACAATGGTTGACAAATCAACGCCCGTTATATAAACTTGAAAAATATTGAAAAAGTCTTCACTTTTCAGCGCTAAGGTGTTAGAAAAAACGCGATCAGAATCGGAACCATGCCTTTCCCGGGTTAAAAAAAACATTAAAAAAATTAAAAAAAAACACAGGAAGTCGTCAACACTACAATAATTATTCTTCATCGTGGCGCATACTTATTGTAGTACAGACAGATTATTCATGACTCACAACGGCGAAGAGTTGACTCAAGAGAGGGAAACCACTCCAGGGAGAGGCATCCGAGACTCCCGCAGCGTTGGCATCACCTTGCAAGGACAGAGGCTGCAGACAGCCGTTGTCATGGCGACCTGACAACTCTGACAAGGTGATGGGAGAGTGGTGTCCCGTGGGCGCCAGTTGTCGTTCGTGTTTGCCGGGGAATGTGGCGAGGAGTGTCTGTTCCTATTGCAATTAACGAAGTTCAGTTCGCGCCTTGTGTTCTGAATCAAGGGCCGTTATTGGCTGATTATGATGGACAAGGGAGTGTCGTTATCAATTTAACCCACACAAAAACTCAAGTTCTTGGATCTACGACGGGGACAACTCTTTTTACGCAGGTGCAAACATTCAGTGCAAAAATGGTGTGAAAAATGTTCACTGGAAAGGCCTTTCAACGGGTAGTATATAGTACAACAGCCATTAATTTAGAGCAAATATCATGAATATTCAAAAATTCAGAAATGGCAGCCACTACAATATTTGAAAATACCTGTGACCTTTTCATTCGAAGTGGGCATCCCTTCTTCCCCCAACGCACGTTATTACACTTTTATTTTCAAATGCCGGGAAGGAAATGTAAAACGTATTTTGAAACCGAGAAATCGCACTGTACATTTAAATAACGGTATCAGTGGCGCGATGTTCCACAGTTTTCCGACCTCTGTCTGTCCTTTCTGTCTTTCTGTCTCTTTCTGTCTCTTTCTGTCTCTTTCTGTCTCTTTCTGTCTCTCTCTCTCTTTCTCTCTCTCTCTCTCTCTCTCTCTCTCTCTCTCTCTCTCTCTCTCTCTCTCTCTCTCTCTCTCTCTCAGTCTATGTCTGTCTGTCTGTCTGTCTCGCGCTCTCTCTCTCTCTCTGTCTCTCTCAGTCTCTGTCTCTCTCAGTCTCTGTCTCTCTCAGTCTCTCTCAGTCTCTGTCTCTCTCTCTGTCTCTCTCTGTCTCTCTCTGTCTCTCTCAGTCTCACTGTCTCAGTCTCACTGTCTCAGTCTCAGTCTCACAGTCTCTCTCTCTCTCTCTCTGTGTCTCTCTGTCTCTCTCTCTGTCTCTCTGTCTGTCTGTCTGTACTGTCTGTCTGTCTCTCTCTCTCTCTCTCTCTCTCTCTCTCTCTCTCTCTCTCTCTCTCTCTCTCTCTCTCTCACTCACCAACCCTCCCCATTCCTCGTCACTTCTTTCTATATGTGTGCTATGATACTTTCTCGTTGTTTGCTTTTCTTGTCGTTTTAGTTTCCCTTTCTTGTTGCATTTTTGAGTGTTATTTTTCTTCGTTTTTGCATTCTTTTAGGGTTTTTTCTGCGTTTCCTTTTCTTTGTTCTCACCCCAAGAGACTAGAGGTGTAAATGGCCTGGTTAACGGACCGTTAGCCGAGAAATGTCCTTTGAAATGGTAAACTCTTTTCTGACACCACGACAGACCTCTCCCTTTCTCCTCATGTCCTTTGTACCTTGCAATACAGACTTCTCTTTGGACCGGGCGTTTAAAACGTTACAAGAGTATTCGAGCATCGTATACATCACAAGCTCAGCGCAGGTATCCGTACAGTTACCCATAGGATGACGTGCATGATCAAAAGTAAGCCGAGTTTCTTGCAAAAAGTTCAAGAACGATGCAAGCCACTCAGATACCCGGGATTACATTAACAGAGGTAGTACTTCAAAATGACAAAATAACACCAAGGACAGCTTTATGGACAAAAGCCAAGGTTAGATGAGCGCGAGTAACTCGAAACAACAGGCAGATCTTTAAGCGTGAAACACAAAAATCAGCGAACAGAAATAAAGAGAGAAAAAGTCCTTAGATAAGATGGAGGTTACTCAAAATCGTTATGCTGTTCTTGCATAAACGCACAACGCACAAGCACAACGCAGAATCCGTTTCTTCCGAAATGATAGTGAAAATAGCCAGGCTCTCACACACACCCAAATTCAACAGGCTGGCTGCATGCGTTCTGTGAAAACACGGATTTTGCCTGAATGAATTTTGTGTCTTACCTTGCGTTAATTTAGCACTCAAAATTCTCTGCAATTCCAGTCAGTCGACATTTTGGGATGTGTCCTGGATGTGCGATGTTCTTTTCTCACGTTAAATCCAGACAATTCTGTGGTGGCACACATTTTCCGTTAAACGGGTAGGCGGGTATCTTTAAAACCAGATTGTTTGCGATTATAATTGTTTGTTTGTTTGTTTGCTTAACGCCCAGTCTACCACGAAGGGTGATATCAGGGCGGTGCTGCTTTGACATTTAACGTGCGCCACACACAGGACAGAAGACGCAGCACAGGCTTCATGTCTCACCCAGTCACATTATTCTGACACCGGACCAACCAGTCCTAGCACTAACCCCATAATGCCAGACGCCTGGCGGAGCAGCCACTAGATTGCCAATTTTAAAGTCTTAGGTATGACCCGGCCGGGGTTCGAACCCACGACCTCCCGCTCACTGGGCGGACGCCTTACCACTAGGCCACCGTGTTGCGGTGTTAGCGATTATAAAAACGACTCACTGGCGTATAAGCATTTTCGCTCTCTTGTAAGACGACTAATCAGACGTTGTCTACCGCGCCTGAAGAATCGTCAGCCAAGTACGTTTAGATACAAAATATTAAAATCAAGCCACGCGCATAGATAAATACGGTCGGCCAGAAGATGCATATATGCCTTCGGTGAGGAACAGAAAAACGGGAATAAGAAAATAATAGTGTCTTCCATATCGGGAAGGAGACGCATGCATGTACGCTCTGTCTGCCACAGATGGTCCAGCCTCGGGCCAGAATCGCGGCATCGTGGCGAGGTACTCAGCCAGAAAATGATATTTGTAATCGAGCAAGAAATTCTATTTCTCTGGCAGCGAGTTCGATGGACAGCTTTTTCGGCGTCGCTCGTCTGTGATTACTTTCACATGTCAAATAGCATCACGTCTTGCTCTCTGTCTCTTTCTCCTTTATAAATATGGAACTTATGAGTCGTACAGGGACATGTGGAGTTTGCCGGTAGTAGTAGTTATTAATTACAAAAAGAACTGTGCTTGTTGAGAAGAAGGGATTAGGAGTGGGGGTCGACGAGGGGGAGTGGGGGTCGACGACGGGGAGGGGGGGGGGGCGAGAATGGAGCAGCGGGGGAGGGGGACGAAAACGATAATCTGGTCTTTTATTCTCAGAGTACTTTTCCAATCATCCTCCACTGCGTCTGTTCACCGACTGAACACTTCAAAAAGATACTGGACATCTGAAACATTGAATGTCTCGGGTTTTCATAGGTTGGTGTGTACATGTAGCTGATGATGCATTATTGGTAACGGTTTTAAATGTATACATAACTGCGAGAAAAAACAAAGCCAACCCAAAGCCCACTTGAGGGTGTCAATCCGGACCACCACCATAAGAAAACACGTAACACAGGGATGAGATCGGGAGCATCATAAAATATATAAATACGTCTTGTGGTGATGCGTCTGTTTGTCCATAGTTTCCTCTTTCTCTGTTTTTCGTGTATGACCGTTTTTACCCCACCATTCAGGCAGCATACGCCGATTTCGGGGGAGGCATGCTGGGTATTTTCGTGTGTTTCAATAACCCACCGAACTCTGACATGGGTTACCAGGATCTTTTCCGTGCTCACTTGGTATTGTGCTTGCGTGAACACACGAAGGGGGTTAAGTCACGAGCAGGTCTGCACATAAGTTGACCTGGGAAATCGAAAAAACCTCAACTCTTAACCCACCAGGCGGCAGCGACCGGGATTCGAACCCACGACCACCCGATTAGGAGGCCGACGTTTTACCACCACGCCACTGCGCCCGTCATCCACAAGTAAATTTATATCAACCATTGGCTGCAGTCGACGCGCCGGGGCACAAAAGTCATGCGCCCTTTGGGGTATTCCCCTATTCTTCCGTTCACTTTGTATCCGTTTGGAGAGCAATATCACTTTGCACAGTTGCCATCAAGCGTGGTCGACATAATGTTGGCACTTGACTTCTAAACACCGAGTCGTATTGACCAATCAACGAAGGGTACTGACGTCATTTCACACAAAAATGATTTTCCTACTCAGAATTCCCTCTGGTTTGGACATTTTGAAGTCTTCTTTTTACGATGACGCCCTATGCTCGGTTTATGATATAAAGGGAATCAACGGGTTGCAAACGGGCGGCGACAGAGACAATAGCAAGATCTAGATCAGCACTTTTCAGGACGTGCCGTACGGGAACGTGTACGTGTAGCGTCATCAAATCTAGGTTTTACGTCACGCGTTTGCCAAGATCTGCAGTCTTGGTGGGAGTACAACAACATATGCATTTGGAACATTGGAGAAAAAAGTGAGTCACGGGTGACGCAATATCTACACGTACACGTACAGGTCTTTGCTACACGTTCGACCATCTAGAACACTGTAATGAAGAGCGAAGAGTACTTGTTCTTTCTTTATTTGGTGTTTAACGTCGTTTTCAACACGAAGGTTATATCGCGACGGGGAAAGGGGGGAGATGGGATAGAGCCACTTGTCAATTGTTTCTTGTTCACAAAAGCACTAATCAAAAATTTGCTCCAGGGGCTTGCAATGTAGTACAATGTATTACCTTACTGGGAGAATGCAAGTTTCCAGTACAAAGGACTTAACATTTCTTACATACTGCTTGACTAAAATCTTTACAAAAATTGACTATATTCTATACAAGAAACACTTAACAAGGGTAAAAAGAGAATCCGTTAGTCGCCTCTTACGACATGCTGGGGAGCATCGGGTAAATTCTTCCCCCTAACCCGCGGGGGGTGAAGAGTACTTGTAAGATTATCCACTTGTGTAACACCTAAATCCTCGTTGTTTTTCTCTCGACTCTCTACCCAGCTTCAGTCTAAAACCGAACACATCCCACACACCCCTTCCCTTCCCCCTCACCCTTTATCCCAACCCGGCCATCTCACAGTTGTTGATGTTGTCTTTCCCAATATTTACGCCTAAATCCGTGTTATTTTCATCCCGCTGATTACAAGATACACGCGCCCTGTGCGACGAGGGTTAGTTACTGAGCCAGACAAGGACCATGTTTACAGAAAACCTGGCAAGCTTTTGTCTACTGGGTCTGGGGTTTCGATCAATCCCCCCAAAATATTTGTTTCGGCGTCCGGGTAAAAACGCTTCTCTCTTTTCCTTGCAAGTTTACTGCACTATGAGGCAGGTGAAAATTATTTGCATTTTTTCCTTCTACTGAGTCTTCTCATTGTTCTGCGTCTGCCGCGTGGCTTCGGAGGCGAGGCAAGTACCAAAAAATCTACCCGCCTGTCTGTCTTTCTTTTCCCAAGTTTACATTTGTAAAGCGAGTAAAAATGATGCAGGCTTTCTCTTTTTTGCACCGATCATTCTACGGGATAGAGGGATGCAGAGTTGTGCCTACACCGGGCCCACACACGCAGGGCATGGTTGTCAAAAGCCCATAAACGACAAGAAAAGGGGATAGCATCAACTGCCGCACGTGCCACACGCCGCTGTAGATAAGACAAAAGCCGCCAGGAAGAGTTATAATGCACACTGAGAAAAACCATGATCTACACTCTGTTCATGGAACGACAGAGCGGTGGCCATGCATTGCGTCACGTTGCACGCATGCGCTGTCACCTTGAACATGGCGTCTCGCTGAACGCATGCGCCGTCATCATGTTTGCATGATTATCACGTCTCGCTGTACACTCGTGTTTTACGGCAAGTTCATATTGCGTCTCCATGTGCGCATGCGCCGTTTATCTTGAATGATATTGTGTTAGTATCGCTGTACGCATGCGTCGTCATAAGTTTTACATAGCTATTGCTTCTCGCCGCTTACATGCGCCGTCATTTTGCATAAACCGCGTCGCGTAGTGCGCATGCGTCGTCATTTTGAATACCTGGCGGCAAGCTTTTGTCTACAGCGTCTGGAGTTTCGATCAATTCCCCAAAACTATTTGTTTCGGCGTCCAGGTAAAAAACGCTTCTCTCTGTTCCGTGCAAGTTTACAACATGGCGAGGCTAGGCAGGTATAAACAAAATGGGGATACATATATATATATATGTATAGGTTACAACACGAGTGGTTTTTTATATGGCTTGTATTTCAGTCAAGACCCAGCGGATGAATATCATCGGGAGACACGAGCCTCTGGCGAGTGGCTCTCGATTGATATTCCCGCTGGGTCTTGACTGAAATACAAGCCATATAAAAAACCACGAGTGTTGTAATCTGTATATCCCATTCTACCATCAAACACAAAGTGTAGACTACTAGCGGCACTGTTGCGATCTGTGCAGGGTAAAACTGTTGCCAGCGAGACTTAGCCCTTTTGCAACCTTAAACTAAGTGACCGTCGCTAAAAAAATAAAACGAATGAGTGCATCGATAAGTACGCGGTAACACTACTTTCAGACCATTTAAAAGCTTTAAGTAAAGGTTCATAAGTTGCAAGAAAGTAATGAAGTCGAATAGAAATTAATTTAGTTGAAGCGCACAATTCTTTTGTTTTGCGTTTCAGGTCGGCAGAACGGGCGAAACGGGTTTGGGACCCATTTGGCTTACTCGATTCAGAATCGATTCCACGTTGTTTTTCTCGAACGTGTGTAATTAGGCTTATTGACAGAGAAGCAAATTTTAGGGAACAAATATGTAGGTTTAGATTTAACCATTTGCTCCCTATTTGAAATGTATCTACGTGATAAACTGTTTTGCGAGTGTGTTTGCATGGATGAACTTAAACTGGTATGGTGTGAGGAAAACGCGACCGACACGTCTGTCACCGCCGATTGATTGCATTTTGAAGGAATATGACTGGATTACGGAAAAATATGTGGACTTACTGCAGAGCCAGGCAAAAGAGTAGACTTGCTCGCAAAACACGTGAAACAGCCGATGTTTGATAGCTGAAGGCGCACACCAAAACACACTACCGACAGATTCTCAAAAGTCGTCTGCTAACGATGCAAGGGGAGGGTACTCGTGTTTTTGTTTTGGTTCGCTAGCATCTGGTTATCTTGTAAGTTGAATGTTCGTTTTTTTCGACCTGCATTGCTTTCAATGATAATGAAAGAAACTTTTGCTTATTGCATCTCATACATCAGATCAGTTCTGAGATTCATTTTTGCGTGCAACTGATATGGTTTTCTGAGCCGTGCAATACGATTTTAGAACTTCATACAAATGTGTCACATTGTTCGGCGCGAGGTCAAAGGTCGGGAGGAAAGTAGTCCTTTGCCCAAATCGGAATCTGCACTATCATATATTTTTTGGAGTCCATGATGTATTTATTGAGCTATAAAAATACAACATATATACCCATACTGAAGTAACAGAGACAAAGAAGGGAGGTCATGGGATATATATATATATATATATCACGTGTCGCTTGGCTGACCACGTGTTCGAGGAGGAATACAACTCTTGTCAGGTTCCTTTTCGTGTCGCGAGCGGGTAGCCAATAAAACGAAGATCCTGTGTCTCCAGTCTTATGCATGATATGAACACACATTTCTAATTGATTTCCTCGTACAAACATGTTGACTATAAACGTTAACAGAAAATTACGTAAGCGATTTTGAAAAACTCCGTTCCTGCATATTATTGCGGATCAATACAGGTCACCAATATATCAGCAAGGATTCAGTCATAACCAAGATGTATACTCTTGTATCTGCAAAAGAATTTGACTAATAAGAAATATCACATCGTGTTCAGCTGTGAGTCAAGTAGCCCCGCATACCAGTTAAACCTTTTGTTTGCCTGATTTCCCGCAGAGAACAGTTGGTTAAGACTAGAAATGCCTAATGTTGTGGAGAGATTTGTAAAAATGAATCCGCCTGCAAGGAAAGTCTCTTGAAAGCTCCTCTCTTATAACACACGTAAATACTCATACAAAAATTGTTTTGAAAAACGAATACCACATGAGAAACCATCCTCTCTCCGTTACCGCTAAAAGATTTAGAGGTTACGTCAAAATACGATATTGCGACCAGGGAACATTTAAACGCAATATGATGAATGGAAGAAGGACCTCTCAAGCAACGCCCATTTCCAGTCTAGGAACTTCAAAAGTAAGTCGACATGTCTTTTTCGGTTATGCTTTATGACCAAAACTTAATCTCAGAGAAGAGAGAGAGAGAGAGAGAGAGAGAGAGATAGAGAGAGAGAGAGAGAGATAGAGAGAGAGAGACTGAGAGAGAGTGTGTGTGTATATATGTGTGTGTGTGTGTGTGTGTGTGTGTGTGTGTGTGTGTGTGTGTGTGTGAGTGTGAGTGTGTGGGTGTGTGTGTTTGTGTGTGTGTGTGTGTGTGTGTGTCTGTATCTGTGTGTGTCTGTCTGTCTGTTTGTCTGTCTGTCTGTCTGTGCGTGCGTGCGTGCGTGTTTTGCTGCATTTGTAAACCTCATTTTTTGAATGTAAATCATGACTAGTTTTGTATGCTTCTGTCTGTCTCTCTGTCTGCCGGTCTGTATTGGTTTGTCAGTCTCCGTACCTACCTTTCTACGTCAAACCATGCACGTGCTTATTCATATCTCCCATCTCTCAAAAAATGAAATAAAAATACAAAAACAACAAACTCACGCGCAGCAGACACATTTCAGAGAGACCACCATCGGCGAGATTATCAAAGGCATCAGGCTGTGTGCAAACAGGCGTCAAGTTTTAAACGACTTTTCGTGTTTTTCTTCCCTGCGATGGGCCCATATTTCAACACCCGTCTTGACATTTCACTCCCCCCCCTTTTTTTTTTAATCGTCGCTCGTATTTATGGCTCGCTTTGCAAGTTTATGTATTCCTGTGCTATAACCAAAGCTGTTTCCTTATCTTACATCGGCTTTTTGTTTTAAATCGCGTGATTCGTACGTTCCCCTGATTTCAAGTTGAAGAGGAGATAAACCGTATCTGAGCAAATCAGTCTCCCCAGTTGCACTCAGTGGTAGAGCCGAACTCATGCGCAAACTGCACTATGATCCTTTTTCAGAGGTGTTATGACTTCTGTTTTTATTTATAAACAAAAGCAGATCGTAAAATGCATCTTACAAAACTCAACAAAAATGGCTCACAAACGGCCAACGATAGTTCCAGACGTTTGCAGTTATCTGCTTGAAAATACATCTCGTTACAGATTGCTTCATGCAAGCACAAAAAGAAGATAGTGAATAAGTATTGTGACTTGTAAATCAGTTAATCGCATGGTTGAAAGAATACAAAAGAATGTATAGCCTATAATTATGAAGTCGTATATATCGCGCGCGTATCTCCAGACTCGGACTCAAGGCGCAGGGATGTATTTATGCCGTGTGAGATGGAATTTTTTACACAATGCATCACGCATTCACATCGACCAGCAGAACGCAGCCATTTCGGCGCATATCCTACTTTTCACGGCCTATTATTCCAAGTCACACGGGTATTTTGGTGGACATTTTTTATCTATGCCTATACAATTTTGCCAGGAAAGACCCTTTTGTCAATCGTGGGATCTTTAACGTGCACACCCCAATGTGGTGTACACGAAGGGACCTCGGTTTTTCGTCTCATCCCGGAAAGACTACTGCACTTGAACCCACCACCAAGGTTAGGAAAGGGGGGAGAAAATTGCTAACGCCCCGACCCAGGGTCCAACTCGCAACCTCTCGCTTCCGAG
This sequence comes from Littorina saxatilis, assembly GCF_037325665.1. Classification (NCBI taxonomy): domain Eukaryota; kingdom Metazoa; phylum Mollusca; class Gastropoda; order Littorinimorpha; family Littorinidae; genus Littorina; species Littorina saxatilis. The sequence continues at coordinate 67,907,656 of NC_090245.1, forward strand.
CGCAAGTGCGTTACCACTCGGCCACCCAGTCCGTGTGTGTGTAAGTAAACAATAACGAGGGAACAAAAAGCAAAGTGTACAGATAGTATGCGATAAAAAAAAAAAGCAGTTCTTTTGCCATCATGCAGCTTGCGCACTGCTTCCAGGGAATAAACGCTTAAATATACGCCAACAGATCTGTTTATTTTGCAGATGCACAAAGTCAAAAATGCAGGCAATAACTGAAGACGGAGACCAACTGGTTAGTTGTTGGTGTTTCGTGTCCCTTCAACCTATTCGGTTATTCGGAGCAAATTCTATGTTGTTTCCTTCCTCCAACGGCGAGTGGGTGGGAAATAGGGTGTTGAAGGAAGAGGGAAAGACGAAGTTGAGTTCTGAAATTATGTAAAAGAACACAATCATAGAACCATGTGGAATCTTAGCGCTGAAACAGAAAACAAACTCTCCAGATGGTATGCAGTTCTTTTTCGGTGAGATTTGCGCACAGCTGCCAGAGAAAAAAACGTTGAATATACGCCTGATGATCTGTTTAATTTATAGATGCACTGAGTCGTACAAAAATGCAGGGTGTTTGAGGGGTTGGGGGTGGGGGGCAGCGGATGGGGATGACAGCACTGTTTGCTTTTGCTATACGCAAGGCCTTGCTGATGTTTTGACTGCGATTTTTTTTTCTGTTTTCTTTAGATTATTTCATTTTAATTGTCATGATGCTGTGGACACAATTGCGATACGCATGCACTAACTTTGTTTTGAGAACACTAAGGAAGCGGTAAAGAAAGAAGATAATATAAGAAACCACACACACACACACACACACACGCACACACACACGCACGCACGCACGCACGCACGCACGCACGCACGCACGCACTCACGTTCTCTCTCTCTCTCTCTCTCTCTTTCCACTGCCACCTCTCCACCATACACATATCTCAACCTATCCTTCTCAAAGAAAAAGCCTTCTTCAAAATGGTAAAAATGTAAGGCGGGGGGGCAGCATGTGTTAAAGTCATCTCTTGGCGCTTCCCAAACAATGCATTGGTGCCAACGTTGCACCAATTACCGTCTTGTCCCTGTCTCTGTTTCGCAATGTGAAAAACAAACTTCATACAACTCCCAAGTATCCATCTCTTTGTGGCAAGCTTGAAAGATAATTTTTACTTCTTACGTGATCTTTCTCGCTGTTTTTTTTTCTCTATTTTGGATTTCCGTGTCTGGCTGTCTGTATGTAAGGATATATGTATCTGTTTCTGTCTGTCTGTCTGTCTGTTTTTCTGTGCGGGCTTGTGTGCGTGCGTGCCGCGTGTGCGCCTCTTACCTGTGTGTGTGTGTGTGTGTGTGTGTGTGTGTGTGTGTGTGTGTGTGTGTGTGTGTGTGTGTGTGTGTCTGTGTGTGTGTCTGTGTGTGTGTCTGTGTCTGTGTGTCTGTGTCTGTGTCTGTGTCTGTCTCTGTCTCTCTCTGATAGATTACTATTTATATGTTTCTCTAGAGCTCCCTTGTTCTCTTGGGACAAAGAACCAGGGAAGCATGCAGATACATAATGAAGGGGACATGTGTTTGCGTGCTTGCGTGCGCACGAATTTGCATAAATTCAATGTCTTCATCGACTCTGTGTTTAACACATGAACACTGCTCCTCCCTACTCTCATTGGGAATGTTAGACAAACATGGCACAATGTCAAAAAGACAGTTGTCTTCGTGTGGGTAGGTTATACTCTCATCGCTCAGTACGAGTATATCTTTCACGGTTCATCTTGGAATTCTCCACAGAAAGATGTCAATTTTTTTCCTTGTTCTCCGTGCAAACACAACCCCAGAACAAAAAATCAACATCAACAACAAACGCTGGTTCCCTGACATCCAAAAAGTATGGATTGCAAAAGGGAGCCAGCAGGATATAAATTCTTCAAGCGAATGTGATGAAAAACAAGCGTGGCCATATCACGAAAAGATGAAACGGAAAACAAACGCGTAAAGCTCGTGGGAGCGTAAAAGGGTGATCAAACGAATGCATAAATTCCAAAATGTACGAACGGCGGTTTTTGAGAAAACAAACACAAAAGATAAAATTCTGTTTTTCTGCCTGTCTGTCTCTGTCTGTCTCTGTCTGTCTCTCTGTCTCTCTGTTTCTCTGTCTCTCTATCTATCTCTCTCTCTCTCTCTCTCTCTCTCTCTCTCTCTCTCTCTCTCTCTCTCTCTTTCACACACACACATACACACACACACACACAGACACACATACGCACACACACGCACACACACACACACACACACACACACACACACACACACACACACACACACACACACAGCATTGAGAGAAGACAATATGTCATGATGACAAAAACTGTCCAAAGCTCTGAAACTGTTAATATTTGTTTAACTAACACAAACTCTACACACCTCAAACAGAACAACAGAAACGATGCAACACTGTATTCAATGCTCTGAGAGTACGTCCATCCACTGATGTAAAACAATCGTCCTTTTGCCACAAAATACAACCTAACGCCCCCACTATTCACTCAGATCAATAGGCAGTTAATACCCGGTAATTTTTACCAACCATTAATTTCCAAGCGGGCACGCCCGCCGGCCCGGAGGCGGCCCCGAGCCGCACAGGGGTCGGGTTGTGTGCAGTGCAGTTTTGTGTAGATCTTGGAGGGTGTTGTTTTACTGTATAACTATCCACAATGGAGGGCGTATGTTGCGGTTTGCTTGAAAAGAGATATAATTCGTATTTAAAGGAAGTTGTCCAAGGATCCTCCTTAGGGACCACAGGAGAGTGTATCAAAGCGCTGGTCGATCGAAGTATCCTACTCCTTTATCCTAACTGTACTATTACGAATCCAAGCTCCTTTGTTAAAGACTGTCTTTGTGAAGCAGAGGAGCGGGAGGATGTATTATCGTATTCTATCCGCAATAACACGGTATAAATGGAGGTCGCAAGTTTCTTTCTGATTGAAACGAGACATAAAGCATTTAATCCGTACTTACAAAGACTATTCAAATGATTCCCTTTCGGGGCCGTGCAATTAGAGTAATTTGTTTCCATTGCTACTTACTTTTAAGACGATACATCAACTAACACAACCATTCTAAATGTCCTTGTACGTTGTCTATTGCTAGATGGTTCGTCCCTAGGGATAAAGACAGTTTCACATTTTAGCCACAATGAATCTTGGGGGGTAATTAACAATCTACGCTTTCGACTGACACCGCACACAGAACCTGAAATTCAGACAGATGGCAGTAGTCAAGATGTACCAAAATATTATCATTAAACACAATGGGAGATCAGGAGAATTTAAGAACCAGCGATTACGTCGTCGGCATAATTTGATCGCACCCTACACGCAACTGTCTTTCAGCAAAATGCCTTAAAGGTGGTCGTCTACATTTTTGCTTTTTTTCAATAATCTTATGGTTAGATTTCGCTAAAAAGTTATGTCAGATGATGAATGAACCATGGGCAAAAAAAAGTTATAGAAAAAAAAATATATGTAAAAAAAGATTTTATTTTTGGGAAGCGTGACTCACGCTTCCTATAATTATTTTGTTTTATGTTTTCTGAGAACATGTAAGGTAAAGGTAAAGGTATTCCCATAACCATCTGGTCGTAGGGGAGAGAGATGTTAGAGATCTCAACTTTTCTGGGGGCCAGCTTTATGAGGGCGGTGCCCATCTCCTCTCCCTCGCTGCCTTTGCCTTCCCCGGCCCTGAATAGGGTCAGGTACCCATTTCCAGCTGGGTGGACTGGAGAGTGCTCGGACATATTGCATGGGTATTCGTATTTGCTCCGGGTGGGGGACGAACCGCGACCTCCAGCGTGAGAGGCAACTGCTCTAACCACTGCGCCACTCCGCTCTCCGAGAACATGTGCATTGCCTAAAAATACTGACCAATCAAATTCATGTCACTATGCTTATAGCCACGCCCAAACAAGTGCAGCAACAGTTTGACACTGGAGCGCTGTCCACGCTTTTTTTTTATAAACGCACGAAATGCACGGGATTTGAGAGGAGTTTTGCGCTTGGCATTTACCAAATAAGGATATGTAGAGGTTACACGCCGAGTCTCAGTGATTATTAAAAATAATGGTCGAAGTTAGCGGATCATGAAAAATGCGAGCTTTAGCGAGCTTTTTCATGACCGCGAACTGAGACCATTATTTTTTATAATCACTGAGACGAGGTGTGTAACCTCTTTATTCCTCCTTTCTTCAGTTATTCAAAGAAAAGAGGAGGTTTTTTGCGAAAGTTTGATCGAATCCTATTCACTCAACCAGTCAACCTGCGCAGGCGATCGATTAATGCGCGGTTGTATAGTTCCGTGCAAATCATTCCATTCTGTTAACACTTCTTGTCAGTTTTCCTATTTTGGACTAAAATCAAGTACACAGATATGCTGTTATTCTGCTGTGGCGGCAAAGGCAGATATTGTGTGTTCTGTATATGTTTTGGTGTCGCTTACAATAATGTTCTTTCGTCAAATGGGACTAGCAGACGAACTTTTGCACCCGTGTTCCAACGTTCAAAACTGTATGAAGTTCAGTTTTCTGGGGAAAATAGTGTATGAAACCGCTTTATGTTGTTTAAATTGATGAGATGTGTGTATTTGGTTGCGTGTGATCTGTTTATTAAATGAAATATTGTTGAAAACTGACCGTCGGATTGCAGTCTGTTGTCGAAGAAACTGAGTGAAAAGAAGGGGAACTACTCTTGTCGCTAGACTCTTGGAAATTGCTTGTGATGAACGTTTGAGCACGGCAAATCTAGATTCAGAAAACAACCGAACTCATGGATTTTACATGAAGATTCATGTGTTCAGGCCTGTAGTTGTTAATTTAAATGCGGTATGTTTGTATTGTTTGCTCCAGAGATGTATACTTCGTACGTTAGAGCGTTCGGAACTTTTCAGTCGCAAAAAGTAGTACCGAAACGGAACAACTTCTCAACCCATTGCACTATCGAGGATTCAGGCTGTTGCTGGGTCGTTATTTGTTTGGTTGCTGGGTCATTATCGAAAAATAACTACCCCTACAAGTTTACAGAGGTAAAGAAGCAGAGGGGGGAATAAATCCTACTATGAGTACAACGCTGGAATACTACAATGAATTTCAAACGGCTACACTGGCTTCGTCTTTCCTGATCGAAAGGGGGTGTATTGTTGATATTAGCAGATAATAGACTCTGCATTTTAATGGTCAAATGGCGATTTCGGTATAAAAATGTAGACAAGGACCTTTAACGGCCACGCTTCCTTTTGAAGTAAAAACTGGTCTCTGATACGGGCGTTTGTTTTCAGAGCAATAAGAATAAGAATTAAGTGTGGTTCTGCTTTGTTTCCTGTGGGAGTAGGGCGTATGTGACATAAATAACAGAAATAATGTGTATACACACACACACGCACACACACACACACGCACACACACACACACACACACATACACAAACACAAACACAAACACACACACACTGACGCATGCACACACGCATACACAAACACACACACAAACACACACACACACACACACGCACACGCACACACGCACACTTGAAAATATGGGCGTCACCATATTGAATTTTTTTTTTCTAAGACAAAGCAATCAGATTAGTGATTTCAAAGAACTTGTAGCGAGAAATTGATAGTGCTGTTTTGAGCCAACCAGATGTCCGATTTAATATTATTATTTCAAGTACACAGTTTAGTGCGGGAAAGCAATGACTGAACTATTTTTGAAAAATATATAAATCTTTTTGCAGAAGTATCAATTTACTTGTGAATAAGTCAAAGAAAGTTACATAATTATTAGGTTGTCAAGTTTTTCTGTTTGTGCATCACCAACGAACAAGAATGGTGTCCCTGAATGTGTAGGTGTCAGC
>NC_090245.1:67921040-67933540 GCF_037325665.1 Littorina saxatilis
AGCCACCAAGCTGAAATGCAATACCGAAGTCCGGGCTTCGTCGAAGATTACTTGACCAAAATTTCAACCAATTTGGTTGAAAAATGAGGGCGTGACAGTGCCGCCTCAACTTTCACGAAAAGCAGGATATGACGTCATCAAAGACATTTATCAAAAAAATGAAAAAAACGTTCGGGGCTATCATACCCAGGAACTCTCATGTCAAATTTCATAAAGATCGGTCCAGTAGTTTGCTCTGAATCGCTCTACACACACACACACACACACACACACACACACGCACAGACACACATACACCACGACCCTCGTTTCGATTCCCCCTCGATGTTAAAATATTTAGTCAAAACTTGACTAAATATAAAAACGAGTCCACTGAATGTCAACAGTCGTTACAAAGAACATGGATGGAGACACTGAGTGACATTTGACATCTATGGACAGACACATCATTCAACAAAGACGGAAAACAACCCACCAAAAGTGACAACTACAGATACATATAATCATTCGATTCACACACTCGATGAAGATCCCAACCTGTTAAATTGTCTTTTGCCTCCCAGGCACTTGAAAACTAATCCTAGAAACTGGAATCGAGGAGGGGGGGTAGCCTGTGGGAGAGGTGGAAAGGGGGAATTTGTGCGTCTGCTTGGATTCTTCTCATCTCCGCTTTTCCATTACTCTTCCAGATTTCCCCCATTGAAAGCGGAATGAAATAAGAATGCTTGAGGGATAAGACACTGTTCCGTCATCGAACTTTTTTGTTTGGCGGAGGGAGGGAGAAAATACGCTCATGGCATGGGGTTGGAATTTTGGCGCGAGCTTTTTGCACTCGGGAAGGTTATCTCTGCGTGGATGGCTGTTTGATGAGCGTAATGGATATTGCAACTTTACGAGTGAAGACAATTGATATAAAAGTTACATATGATGGAGAAGAGGGAAAAAGATACAATCAACGGCATTTGCTGTCTTGCGGACAAGGGATACCATTTCAAAAGCGGGTGCTAGATAGGAGGGACACACGATTTATAAAAGTTTTATAAGACGAAAACAGAGGGACAGACAAATAGACACTGAGAAGGAGAAATGAGTAACGTAAAAGTGGAGAGAGAGGAAGAGAGAGAGAGAGAGACAGAGACAGAGAGACAGAGAGACAGACAGACAGACAGAGGGACAGAGACAGAGAGACTGACAGAGAGTGAGAGAAAGGAACACACACACACACACACACACACACACACACACACACACACACACACACACAGACGGGCGCGCACACTTACACATTTTTCTCTCTCTCTCTCTCTCTCTCTCTCTCTCTCTCTCTCTCTCTCTCTCTCTCTCTCTCTCTCTCTCTCTCTCAAATTCACACGTACCTTCCCTCATTTCAAGCAATCCTATATTCTGCAAGACACAAACTGATACATGTATGTAAACTGATGAAAAAAAGAAAGGAGAGACACATGGGAACAAAAGAAACAAGAAAGTGGACCTACCTCTGGTTATAGCAGCAATGAGCAGTCCATGCAGACAGGACAGGCCCACGAGGACTGGCATGAAATTCCTCATCCTGGTGATTTTCTCAGTGGTGATCAGTAATTGTATCCCTGCACTTCTGCAACCGCGTTCTTCAAGGAGATGTTCAGTCTCACTGTGGTCTGAAAAGGCGCCCAGGAAATGTTGCTTCTGAACCTTCCGTTCTCTCAATGTCCTGAGAAGGAGATGTATTTAAAACCCTACTCCTAGCGATCGTGTTCTCTTGGCGCTCTCAAAATGATGCGGTCGTTGGGGGTTGGGGTATTTTCAGGATGATGTCCGTGAAGCTGGCCTTCTCTGATTGTTCTGCGAAGATTCCTTGGAGATATTAATGTTAGTAAGGTTACTATTACTAATATTGCCCCTGAAGTTGGCGACCTCTCGGTGTTCGAATGAGGTATTATGGAAATATTTTTACACAAGCTGGTATTTCCCGAAAACTTTGTTTTTCTTTTGCAGTTCTGTACCTCACGCTAAATGTGAATATTCGCGTTCACACAACCCATGCGATAGACTTCAACAAACGAACTGTAAGAACAACTCAACACAGATGAATAAAGATATCAAAGAAAGTTCCAAAACAACAGCATCACTCCCAGCAGAATGCCTCCAATGTTCTATTTCCTTACCACACACGCTCCGGTAATGAAACAATATCCCGGATTCTGAATCACACACTGCCGCTCCAACAAACACAAACAACAGGCCCGTTCACACAAGGCACAGGGACGGTGACAATGTGGTCAATGGCAACTTAATCAACTGACCATCTCGCCGCATCCTCTTCTCTTGTTAACTGTCCGGCAAATCTGTGACTGCACGTGCACTAAAGACCCCCTGGGTGACCCCTGACACGCGACAAAGCCTCAATCTCCACGCTTCAGTGACCTCAATACCATTGTTTACTGCACCACGTGGGCTTGCGATTGAAATTTTCTGGAGATCGAGATTGATTGAGTGTGCTGTTCTCTTGGCTAGTCTCCTGATTTTTCAGGCCTCAAAAGGACTATATTTTAAGCGTCAAAAGAATAACGTGAAATGAGTTACAGACCTGATTCGCAAACGTTCGTCAAAGGGCCGTGCAGAAGTCGGTTTCTAGCCTCAGAAAGTCCATTCGAATGTAAGAATCCTTGAAGCTTTTCTTTTCGGTTTCTTCGATGATTTTAGCACGGTAGCAACAAAATGATATTTTCACAGAGAAGTGCGGAGAGCTAAACACACGCTGAGGTCAGTTGGCGTTCGTCGCTGGGCCGCGTAGTGCACTTCTGCAGAAGGTAACTGTTTCCTGCGGTGCCAGAGACAAAATCAGGCTGTTCCTTGTCCAGGCTGCTGCGGTCCTTTGAAGAGGTCTGTGACAAGTTCCGGTCACTCTCCCCGTCATACCATCCTGTAGTGGGTCGTGAACTTGAGGTACTCTCCAAGTGCCTGCAGGAAACGCGACTATGCTGGATACGCTGTGTGCTTCTGATCGACCACCATGTTGTGTCTGCACAATAAACACAGAACATATATGTCATTTTCATGTACAAAACGACGCAGACAAGTAAGGCCGGGAAACAAAAGCCAATATATTATGATACACTGACGACGTGTGCTTCTGATCCAACACCATGTTGCGTCTGCACAATAAAAAGATAACATTGCATATTTCATTGGCATGTCCAAAAAGAGGCCGACACGGAAGGGGATTTGTGATTCCTTAAACAAAAGCCGATACAGTATGATACATTGCTTTGTTTCTGATCAAACACCATGTTGTGTCTGCACAATCAATTACACAGAACATTGCAGATTCCACTGTCATATATGATGCAGACAAGGAAGGAAAACAAAAGCCAACACAGTATGATACACTGTGTTCTTCTGATCGAACACCGTGTTGTGTCTGCACAATAAACAGATCTTTCTTTCTTTATTTGGTGTTTAACGTCGTTTTCAACCACGAAGGTTATATCGCGACGGGGAAAGGGGGGAGATGGGATAGAGCCACTTGTCAATTGTTTCTTGTTCACAAAAGCACTAATCAAAAATTTGCTCCAGGGGCTTGCAACGTAGTACAATGTATTACCTTACTGGGAGAATGCAAGTTTCCAGTACAAAGGACTTAACATTTCTTACATACTGCTTGACTAAAATCTTTACAAACATTGACTATATTCTATACAAGAAACACTTAACAAGGGTAAAAAGAGAAACAGAATGCGTTAGTCGCCTCTTACGACATGCTGGGGAGCATCGGGTAAATTCTTCCCCCTAACCCGCGGGGGGTAATAAACAGATATAACATTGCATATTTCATTGTCATGTTCAAAAAGATGCAGACAAAACCTGCGTGTGTTTCTGGTAGACAACCATGTTTTGTCTGAACAGGAAAACAGGGAACACTGCACATCCAATGGTCATGTTAAATTGATGCAGACGAGAAAGTGAGAAATGTGATTCGCGATCATTCCTCAGACAAAAGCCCAATTAATAGTATGATAATTATGCTGTGCTCTTCTGATTGGTTACCATTTCGTGTCTGCATATGGAAAAGGGATTTTGCACATTAAATGGTTATGTAGAGGGGACATGTGATTGGGATCATTCCTCAGACAAAAACCGATACAGTATGATAATTATGCTGTGTTTTTCTGGTCGGCCACCATGCGTCTGCACAATAAAGAGAAAACATTGCACATGCAAGGGTACAATCCTTCTACGGTAAAGAATCATGTAATCCACCCTAACTCTGGCCAGGCATTTACAAAGAATAACAACATAACTGCACTTCGACATATACCAAAGTTCAACAACCTGGCTGTGTTCTGTGCAGAGTGGCAAGTGTTTGCTAAATTAATTTCGGCTGTGACATCTATACGTTAATCTGCGAAATAAATTCATCAACTCAATACTCTTCCGCACTGGAAGTAGTTAGGTTTATCATCTTTGGTATGTGTCCAATTGGAGGGACGATCAACACAGACCATACAAACCACGAAGGGGAGCTCAAGCAATGCAAACACAATGTTTAGGTCACACAAAAAATTACGGACTGGCTGCCGAATTCTCAAAATGGTTAGATTTTAAAAGCCTTTACGCATTTTCGAAAAAACGCTGCCGATTTCGCGAAATGGGCAGCGTTTTGCCGATTTCGCAAAATTGGCAAAAATGTTGCGAATTCCCTAATTTCGGCAATTCCGTAAATTGGCCACAACATGTATACTGTTTGACACAGTGTCTGGCTGACTACGAAGCTGTGGCTAAAAAAAACCCAACAGAACCTTTCACATTTTAAGTTCTTGTCAAATGATGCAGACAAGGGAATGTGGAGAGAATTCGACCCGGTTATAATAATCTACAGCTTAGAGGAGGGATCATCATCAACGTCATCATTTACATCAGATTAACTTTTGTAACATGTTCCAGGATACCACATTTGCGAACACCAGACGATACCAGCTCATATTTATAAGTTTTAAAGATCTGTATATTCAACTTCCTTGAATGCAAAAAAGACAGTATCAAATGTAGGCATCATGGTCCTAGAGTTTTAAAGCTGACGATTAAATAACGTTCTGTCAGTGTGTGTGTGTGTGTGTGGGTGTGGGTGTGGGTGGGTGTGGGTGAAGGTGAGTGGGTGGGTGTGTGGGTGTGTGCGTTAGTGAATTTGTGTGTGTGTGTGTGTGTTTGTGTTAGTTTGTTTGTTTGTTTTTTGTTGTTGATTTTGCATGGGGTGGTTGAATGAGGGTAGGGTGTCGTTGTGAGGGGGGAGGTCTAGCAAAGTCAAACGTGTATCACTATGAAATACTAACTTGTATCGTCATGACTCACTCACTTGTCCTTTCGGTTGTCTACGTGACCAAAACTGGATCTCATATTAGACACCGGAGCTACAGTAGACTTTGCCTCTAAACTGTAATGATTTATTTTAAAGAGTGTTGTATTTCGAGAAAGATTAACTTGTGTCTTGTTTGACATTTGTGGCCTTCTCGTGTATCCCCCAGTCTCACCAGTTGTAGTTTGAATTGTCTACATAGTAAGAAAATTTTAAGGGGCTAATTGTCCGTCAGGTCTTAATTGCCTACTGATATTGGGCATGAATTGGTTTATACGATTCGAGTTTTTAGGCCCTCACGGCTTTTGATGTATGCGTGTTTAGGTGGTATCAGCCATCTGCACTTATTGTAGAATGACCAAGATCTTTAACGTGCCATTGTGGTGACACGGGGGTGGGAGATGGATACCGTCTCTGGGTCTGCACATAAAGTTGACCCGTGTCCGTCCCGGCCCGGATTCGAACCAGCGACCTTTCGATCACAAGTCCAGTGCTCTACCACCTGAGCTACCCGGGCCCTATTGTCTACATGGCCGAAACTGAATCTTATATCAGACAGCGTGGAACCTCTCTTTTTAGACAATCAAAAATCTGAGAAAATCATGACTGGAACAGGAGGGAGTCTTAAAACATGTGAGAGGGTATAAACAGAAATCTAACACACACACACACACACACACACACACACACACGCCCACACGCCCCCACACACACACACACACACACACACGCCCACACGCCCCCACACACACACACACACACACACACACAATGTATGACCCCAATAATAAACTATACCCAAGGTTATATGCTCAGGGTCTGGTAGCAATTCGACGGTAAATTATGTGATAATGATAATCATTAGAAAATAATATAGCATAATACTTATAGCAAGTACTCAAAAGGGTAGAACTCTTGGTGACCGTGCCTTCAAACGTATTTTCTACCTGTCTAATTTTTCTCTGCAGAAACGTACTCGGTTTGGTCCAAATTAACGCTACGTTTGCAATAATAAGCCCAAAGACTAGGGGTTTTATACAAACAATAGGTTTAGAAAATTTCAAAAATATATCTGCTTTTTGTAGCTCTACAGTTATACAGACTTTCCCGAATAAAAAAAAACTCACAATAATTCAAGGTTATTGGAACGTTTAATTCTTGAAAAAACAAAACGTTACATTTACAATATTTTTCTATAACCTACAATTCTTCTTTTTGAATTTTGGAACACGTGTTAGCAGTCCATCTGGTTTTGGATTTCAAACTTTTTCGGTTCAATATAAGAAGGTGTCGATCTCTCATTACCTCTACTGTCTGGCACTACTCAGCCCTAACCGACATTTCCGCTTCCTCCCTTCGTCTCTTCCCATTCACCATTCCAAGAACGTCAATGGCCACCAAGCGACGAAATCGTCACGCTGTCGTAGAGACCAAACAGCCACCCGTCCCACGAACCGTCGACTTTGCAAAGCATCCCAAACTTCTCCATAAACAGACGCGCCAAATGTCCACAGGATGCAAAACTTGGCCGTAAAAAGAAGGGGATTTTACGATTCTCTGCCTGATCCCCTCTGCCGACGACTGGCCTTTTTTACGGCCTTCTGAGGTCTGTCTCAATGTCCCTTGGTCTGCTGAAACTTTCCTGAGGGGTTAGATTATGCCCCACCCCCCCCCCCCCCCCCCACCCCCCACCCCCCCCCCCCCCAAAAAAAAACGAAACCACTCCCAATCTCTTATCCCCCCCCCCCCCCTTCTGCCATTCAATCGGAACCAGGCAAAATAATATCCGATCTATGGTTCCAGCTGTCTTCTGCAACAACACAATGAGAATGTGGCGAGGATGTAGCGGAGAAGATGGTCCAGACTTGGTGTTAGGTTGACCTCTGGTCCTTTCTTGAGAATGTCGAGTTACTTTCGTTATAACTGGCAGACAGGGAGTAAGTTGGGATAGTAAACACAGTCTCGGCTTAAATGAGAATCAGAATTAAAGGAAACTTCAAAGTTTCATTTTATACTGTACGTTGATTACTAAATTACTAATTCTCGTGGAAGAGTTACAAAAAAACTGTGAGCTGGGACTACGGTGACAGGAAAAAAATTCTGGCAAGCATCTTGATCAACGATGATCCAACAAGATTTAAAAGAACGCAGTAAGTACATCTTTTCCGCTTCACTGTTTACAATTACCAACTCTATTTGTTGATAGAAATCATGAGATCTTTTCCAGGCAGAGATTCTGGACATTTCTAAGCCAATAAACGAGAACAAACAAAGAAGCACACAACTTTTTTCAATTTGATAACGTCTTCATCATACTTATATATACTCGTAGGTGTACACACCAATGAGAGTGTGGGAATCGCATTCACACAGAAAACATCAACAGACTGTTTTGGCTGAGTCTTCGCCTTTTTTCACCAGATCTTCAGAAGTACCCAGCATTCCCAGTTAACCATGACAACAATTTGCGGAAATGCCTGGCTGGCTGACTCAAGAGTACCGATGCTGCCTCTACACGATAGTGGTTTTTTCCGGGACATTTGATGCAAACACCGCTTGACAGTAACGTTCAAAAGGAAGGCCGAACGTCTTCATTAGGCAGACAATGTCACTTCCAATGGTTATGGATGCAGGGCTATGGGAGCAGTCTTTCTCGCTTGTCTGCATGAGGGTTGAAGGTTTCAGTCTACCAATGGGTAAGGGTAGTGTTTATGGTGTAGCAAGGAGTTGCAGGTGTTTTCTGTATAGTTGTGGTATACTGTTGCGGAGGGTGTTAATTCGTGGTAATGCGTGAGAGTGTGTTGTGTCAAACAAACACACACACGCACGATAAAGGAAAAAGAATATCGAATACAAGAAACAACAGAGGTGAGAAGAGGAAAGAGTCGCTTCCCTGACCAAAACATGAGATGCATGAATCTCCAATACCATGGTTTTTCAGTGGTGAAGGTGCAATTATTCCCCTCTTTGTAGATATCTGTAATTGTACTTGTGGACCGATAGGATTTAAAGCCAAAACACATTCGAGAGTAACTAGCCATTTTACAAGGACAAAGTACAAATATAAAACGAATATTTCTTAAAGTACGACAACCAACAGACCGTAATTTACGTTCCCGCCACAAACAAACAAACAAACAAACAAACAAACAAACAAACAAACAAACAAACAAAACTTAGAGACTATGATCTGCGTATTTCCAAGCGTCTGTGTATAAATACACAGTATATTTAGGCTGCTAAATGTTCCTGGCTAAATACAATAAGAAAGTGTACTGGGAGTGATTGTGGATTCTCCCTACATCTGCCTCAAAACATATTACTCGTGAACGTTATGGCTTCCCCACGCTGGTAAGCGTAATCGGGTCTGACTAAATGCTACTCGACCGCACTCGGACGCACGCGGCCTTGCACTACCTTGCGCTACCAAACTAAAGCATTACATGTACTATTTTTTATATATAGTATCTTCACAACATTATCTGACTTTGTACCAAGTTTTAAGTCACAGAAATAAAAAATAAGGGAGTTATGATGTATTTTGCGACGAGCTATCGAGCAAAAGTGAAAGCATCGCGGTTCAGCGTCCGACCATGTTCGCATTGATCTATATATATATATATATATATATATATATATATATATATCTAATTAAAAACCTTGCCAGATAATGACCTTAAACATAACATTGTTCCTGGCAATTCTTTTCGACATAACACAATGCATTCTGACATGATATTTCGCCAAGCAAATGTTTTGAAGACAAGCTTTTACCAGGTGACTCTTTTTAACATAATGTTTGTGGACCCGACACTTCGCCACAATTAATAATTAATAATACACAAGGTAATTATCTTTGATGCGTTGCCCCTGCCGAAAACTCGCGTAGTAATGATTCAACAGTTTGCACGTGCTATTGTATATAGATACAACACAACAATACAACAGCCATGTTTCCCCCTCCCAGGCTGCTGTTAACGGTGTGTGCAGGATGGTTTATGATGCAAGGCGGTCACGCACCTGAGCCTGGCATCCAGGTGTGTAATTCACCTGTACAGCGACTAACTTCTGGATGCAGCTCGCTGGCTGCGACGACGACGACGAAGACTTACCAATTTTGAGGTCTTTTAGGCTAGCTGTCTGGCGTTAAATTTTCCGACAAGAGGTGGGTTTTTTCTGCTTCGACGACGACGACAAATTGCGAATTTTGAAGTCTCCGCTTAGCCTATATGTGACCCTCCACCACGAAATGGGTCGCATGTCACCTCGCGCGGTTCTGCGCTAGGCTTAGGCCTAATATAAGTCCGGGGAGTGTCTGGTAACAGTGTGAGGGTCACCTTAGTCAGCTTATAACTCAAACAGTTTTCGCTCTTTTCTAAAACGGTCTTCACCACTGGATAGAGCATAACAAACTCTTTAGGAAAATGTAAAAATATGAAAATCATGCAAAGGTGACATGCGACTCATTCCGTGGTGGAGGGTCACATATTAGAATGACGGCTAGCTGTCTGGCGTCAGATTTTCCGATAAGAATTGTTACCGGTCTGTTGACCCTGGTCCGATTGAGTTTGCTTGCACAGGAGAGTACAAGCCGGCGTTCAGCGGGTGGTGGGATGTGGGCATGTATGGGGATGGGGGGAGGGGTTACACCATGTTTGGCTTTTTTCTCCTAATTAATCACCGATGTTTCAAAGCGCCGTGACTTGAACGTGCAAACAGATTAATCTATCGACAAATAGACAGTGATGTTAGATAACTGGACAGATGTTATTAAAATGCTTCCTCTGTTTTTGTTCGCGTACAGCTGAAAGAATCTACACACCACACAAAGGTACTGGTACCGACAGTGTCCTCAAGGCAAAGCGACCGTATCGCCTTCACTTTCTGTATTCATAAAACAGCTGCTCTTCCAACCCTGCACTCCCCTTGGCAAATCATATACATACACGTGCTTTACCGCCCTACCCCAGTCCTGCAGAACTTTACAAGTGTATCTTTCCTCGACATTGGGTTACTGCATGGGTTTCAACATAAGAATAAACGTCCTTCCATGCTCCTGTTGTTGCGTTGAATGTGTTGGTGGCATCAGATTTCACTTTTTATTCGTTGGTAAAACATTGTCTATAATCACAGGACAAACGTGTAGTGTAAAATCCTGAAAAGTGCGTGCGTGTGTGCGAGCGTGCGTGTTTGTGTGTGTCTGTGTCTGTGTGTGAGTGTCTGTGAGTGTCTGTGTGTGAGTGTCTGTGTGTGTCTGTGCGTCTGTGTGTGTGTGTGTGTCAAAAGAAACAAAAGTGCCTGCCACCTAGGAAATTCCGTGATGTGTATACTGGAGGCTGATATACGTAAGCTGTATATAATATACAACAGTACTTTCTTAGTGCCTCCACATTTCTCTCAATAAACATGCACACCACCTGTTTACCAACGTCAAAACGTTGGTGGTTTTTTTGTTTTTTGTTTTACCGGACAGACATGAAGCTTCCCACAAACTTTGAGTGACGTGAGAACGAAGTTGCAAGAAGGCTAATTACGATTTTTTTTTTATTTACAAAGAGCATACATATATATATACTTTTATGACAAAACATATCCCGTTTTAAAAATTCGTCTTTCTCAGAGTAGTTGATTTTCTCAATATAGGCAACGACAACAAGAATTTTGTTGATCGTGTCCTGGGACCTGTTTGATTTCTCATTAAAGTGGCACGATTTTGTCTTGAACATTATTGTCTGGTACTCACGCAACGAATGTTTAGAAAATATATGCGTACAGGTTGTATTATTTCGTCGTTGGCTTCTTTTTCAAGAAACTGGCAGGTTCATTTATCTTTTTGACATTCTAAACCGGCTGATTTCTACAGAATCTTTAAGCTTTGCTCTTCGCGTTATTCACAATAGCACTGCAGAACTACTATCATGCATGGGATTGGCTTGCAGAAATATTTCTTTGCCAGAACCTTTTCATTGACAATAACGTACGCAGCCTGCTCTCAGACCAAAAAACAAGAAAGCTACAGAGACAGCAACAATACACTAGCTGTTTCCGGAACTAATCGCTACAAATTATTAAATCTGACGTTTGCTTTAAAAAACAAAAAACATTCCTAGCAAAGAAAGAAATGAAGGTTGTATAGACTTTATTCGGTGTTTATATTCTGTCCACGTACAAATCTAATCAGTGGAATGTAAAGGGTAACGTTCAGAAAAAGGCGTTATTTGTTCTCATTCATTACAACATACATATACCGCAGATTTCCAAGAAGGCACTATCAAACAACTGTCTTGATTGGTACCGGCACATGCTCTGCTGTTTTCAAAAATACTTTCAATAATTTAGAACTCAAATGTAATTTTGTACAGTCTGCTTCATCCCCAAAAAATATTAGAGTCCATTTCATTTAACATAATCAAACGGATACTGTTTAATGTGTGCTTACAACCTGACGTACTTATTTGAATACTCTGATCTTTTAATGACGAGTCCAAAAATTAATGTCTTCTATGATTCAGTATTACACTGGGCAAACCTGTCTCCAAATTAAAGAAACATTGCATAAGTGAAACACAATAAAAATGCAAATAGATTACAACGTGAACTTATACTCGTATTGCAATACTTAAGCAACTGATCATCCTAAAGATAAACCCTTTATAACTGACATATAAGTCATCGTTCAGTTACAAAAATAGCGGCATTGCGAGTAAGCTTTTACGCAAACTTTTTGTCCAAAAATGTTTCCCTTTCTTGAAGAATCTTTGAAAAGAACAGAATTGAGAGAGAGAGAGAAAAAAAACCAGCGAAGTGATCCACTTACCATGCAGACACTTTCCTCATATATCCGAGATGCATAGAATTCTTCCTCCACTTATTGTTTCACCCCCCTCTCACTCACGGTAGAAACACTGAGGAAGATGTCTTCTGCAGACGACACTTGGGTATCCGCCCCCGGACAAGGCAGGAGCACACAATATGATGACGCGGCACACACAGCCGGGGACTCTGACAAACGCACGCGCCTCGGTTCTGTATGAAGACGCGTCCTTGGTGACAAACACAGGCTGTGTTCTCCCTGCCCACACTCGCTGACAACTTATGATAACAACTTTTTATTTCAAGCTGTAGCTATTCTAGGTCTTTTTCTTCC
>NC_090245.1:67941040-67971040 GCF_037325665.1 Littorina saxatilis
CCTGGTTAAGGTGGAGATTTGTCCGATCTCCCAGGTCAACTTATGTGCAGACCTGCGAGTGCCTTATCCCCCTTCGTGTGTACACGCAAGCACAAGACCAAATACGCACGGAAAAGATCCTGTCATCTATGTCAGAGTTCATTGGGTTATAGAAACACGAAAATACCCAGCATGCTTCCTCCAAAAGCGGCGTATGACTGCCTAAATGTCGGGGTAAAAACTGTCATACACGTAAAAATCCACTCGTGCAAAAACACGAGTGTACGTGGGAGTTTCAGCCTACGAACGCAGAAGAAGAAGAAGAAGGTAGTTGGAGTTCCTAAACCGCTCATAAAGCCATTAACGGTGAACGCAAAAATATTGACTTGTTTCTCGAGACAAAAGTAATCTTAGCCCGCGAGTTAATTATGGAGCTATAAATGTAGCTTTCCTCCATGCGGGTTGTAGATACAAGAAGAAAACGAAAACCACGACAAAGGTTTGGCCATTTTGGGAAACTAATATTTCCTGAGTGAATGGAATGCATTATGCATACATGCTGGTGAAAACGACACAATTTGTAGACGGGAAAGGGTCAACATTTTTGGATAATATTTCAGTACCTGACAAAGAGTACATTGCATGGACAATGCAATGAGACTACACAAACACCGATTTTGTTTGGCGAGTCACCAGTAATTGATACATGCACGTACGTACTGCTACAAATGGTAGGCTACTAAAGCCAGACTTTTTCACCTGATACGCGTAGCGAAGCTGGTTTTGAGTTCCCGCAAAGTCGATTGAGCAGGAACTGGAGGTAAATGATAAATTTGAGAAGAAGGAAAACAATGTTTCTTAGAGGAGTGGAGGAAAATAACTTGGGTTTAAAGAGAAACGCCCCGAGAGTTCGGCGTTTGTGTGTGTCGCACACGCACTCAACCACACACACGCGCACACACACACACACACACACACACACACACACACTTACCTGTGCTGCTAGATATGGACCGTAAACACTTTTCTCAGACCTAACATGGCCCAGAGGAAGATGAAATCCAAAGTTTCTTGGGAAGAACCTTCTACTCTATGTCATTCTAGCTTCCATTTCCACTGATCTAAGACACTTGTGTTTTAAAAAAAACATGCTAACGGGATGCGTATTTTCACGCTGTTCGGACACTAAATGCTAAATGGGCGAATGCTCGCGCCGGTCACTAACTTTTAGATCTCCGTGAATCACGTGCTTTGAGTGAAACACGGCCTGTGGCCTGTGGCTGTCCGTCAAGGTCGATCAATTGTGCAATGCTCTCTCTCTCTCTCTCTCTCTCTCTCTCTCTCTCTCTCTCTCTCTCTCTCTCTCTCTCTCTCTCTCTCTCTCTCTGATGTGTGTGTGTGGTTGTGTGGGTGTTCGTGTGCGTGCGTGCGTGCGTGTGTGCGTGCGTGCGTGTGTTTCGCTCCCGACAAATATATCCGTATAAAATCATACGTTGAGGGTCATCATATCAGTCTACTCTTTAACTATAATTAATTATTCCTGAAAGGCAAAATACCCTGCTATAATGTTTACAGGACCAGTTTTTCATCAAAATCATGACGAATTTGTTTTCACAAGCAGACCCACATTCTTCACAAAATGTTCCCAACTCCGGTTTCACAGGCGCCAGAGCAGAGATAACTTGACCGCTGATGACGAAGGAAACCAAGTGTCCATGCATCGAGAGATCTTGATCCGAAGTGTCCGTTCTATCGTGCGTAAAAGCGTCAAGCTCACTGGTCCGTACGGCCACTGTCCGAGCGACTGGCCATGCGGTCAGCTGAGGTGGCCCCACTGTAAATGCACATGTCACGTCAGTGCCTTGGACAGCGCTGCTCGTCTTTCCTGGTTCTGACATTGCAGGCTTCGTTCAAGGGCCGTTGGTGATGGTTGTAGTGGTTGATGGTGGTGATGATGATGATGATGATGATGATGATGATGATGATGATGATGATGATGATGATGATGATGATGATGATGATGATGATGATGATGATGATGATGATGATGCGAATGATGATGATGATGATGATGATGATGATGATGATGATGATGATGATGATGATGATGATGATGATGATGATGATGATGATGATGATGATGAA
Organism: Littorina saxatilis; assembly: GCF_037325665.1. Classification (NCBI taxonomy): domain Eukaryota; kingdom Metazoa; phylum Mollusca; class Gastropoda; order Littorinimorpha; family Littorinidae; genus Littorina; species Littorina saxatilis. The sequence goes on from NC_090245.1 coordinate 67,943,165, forward strand.
TACACACACACACACACACACACACACACACACACACACACACAACTATTGGCGCCTATTCGTTCCTTCCCACTCAATTGGTAATTTTGGTTTACGCATTCTTTCAGAAGCGCACAACGTAATTCTTTGGAAAATTGCGCATAGGGCCACGTGAAGAACAAGAGACATATGACACACACACACGAAGTAATAACCACCTGAAGTATACAAAACAAGAGACATATGACACACACACACGAAGTAATAACCACCTGAAGTATACAAAACAAGAGACATATGACACACACACACGAAGTAATAACCACCTGAAGTATACAAAACAAGAGACATATGACACACACACACACGAAGTAATAACCACCTGAAGTATACAAAACAAGAGACATATGACACACACACACGAAGTAATAACCACCTGAAGTATACAAAACAAGAGACATATGACACACACACACGAAGTAATAACCACCTGAAGTATAGAAAACAAGAGACATATGACACACACACACACACACGAAGTAATAACCACCTGAAGTATACAAAACAAGAGACATATGACACACACACACGAAGTAATAACCACCTGAAGTATAGAAAACAGAGTCGCACAAGTTTGAGAATAGCTGATTAGCGACGGCCTTTATTTCTGTCAAAACGTAAACACAAGGCAACAACAGGGATGAAATCGCGAAAACTTCCTCCTCCTTCTCAACCGAGAAAAAACACAACGTCCTCCCGAAATTGACTGGAGCGGATACACTCCTGACAAAAATAACACAAGCAAAAACCTCACCGACTTCAGTACAACACTAACAAACAACAATCTTTCAGCATCATTTCAGACCTGGAATCGATCAGAGATGAGGCGAAGGAAAGAAAAGAGCACAAAGAAGGATCCATTGCACAGTTCCCATGGGGAAAGGTCACGACCGACACCTGCCCCTTGTGTGCACGTCGCACGTGAAACACGCTGTACAACTGGACAGCACATGGCACTTGCTACTCTTTCGCCTACTTTCTTTATCACCTGTGTGTTGGCGCACAATGTTTGTCTCAATTTTGGAGACTTCTTGTACATAAGGACCTGTCTAATTTTTTGTCCAGTACTAGCAATTATTCATAAGGTAAGCAGACGAAACTAGTGCGAATTTAGGTACTGTGTTATTTCGCAAATGTGTGCAAGTTTGACACTGTCAGTACGAAAAAGTACGAGGAAGCCATATGAAAGACCTGCAAGAGCACATATCTCCGAATACATGCAGAGTTCAAAATGTGAACAGATTAACGTTCAAACACCGATTTTAGAGTATACCTGGTGTGTAGTGATATTATTTCAAACCACAAGCCGAACTGTGTAGCTCGTTGGGCGATTTGATAAGTTGTTTTGGGTTGTGTTGGTTGTTGTGTTTTTAATCGAGGGGTGCCCCCCTCCCCAACCCCACACATGAGCATCCCTGTAAACGTGCGCTGGTCGTGAGGGTGTTTTCTGTTTTTTTCTACTCTTCTGTTGTTCATGCATGCTTTTCTTAGCGATGGCCCTCGTTATTTGTAACAATGCCCACAACTAGAACAGTGCTGGACAAATCAACACCACAACAACACGCACAGACAGTTTTCGTTTAGCTGTTGTTGTGGACACGACATTGCCTGCATGTGTTTCTTCAACAGGTAGTTGGTCCAGTATCGCTTTTTCTCAGGGTCACATTTCTTCCATCGACGAATGAGCTGTACACCTAACGAGAACGGAAGGCGATGATGTTGCGCTCTGGTACGTGTTAAAAAGGTTTTGAAATCAGGAAAACACAACATTATGTTGAATTTTTGCTGTTGAATTTTAATACTACTTCGTTTTAACGAGTACATCAAGCAAAACGAAAGACACATTCTATATTATAATGCTTGTTTGTTTGTTTGTTTGTTTGTTTGTTTGTTTGTTTGTTTGTTTGTTTGCAATTTAATCGTCTGGATGGGCGTGTGAACAGCATTTTAATAATGTGGGTTTTTTAGGTTTTTTTTTAGGGTTTTTTGTGGTCATATTCTTGTTTTTTTATGTTGTCCTTTATTATTGCGCTTTCTTGTCTACTCGTGTTGGCCTAGTGGTAACGCGTCCGCCCCGTGATCGGGAGGTCGTGGGTTCGAACCCCGGCCGGGTCATACCTAAGACTTTAAAATTGGCAATCTAGTGGCTGCTCCGCCTGGCGTCTGGCATTATGGGGTTAGTGCTAGGACTGGTTGGTCCGGTGTCAGAATAATGTGACTGGGTGAGACATGAAGCCTGTGCTGCGACTTCTGTCTTGTGTGTGGCGCACGTTAAATGTCAAAGCAGCACCGCCCTGATATGGCCCTTCGTGGTCGGCTGGGCGTTAAGCAAACAAACAAACAAACAAACTCAGCTGCGCATGAATGCACACAATACATAATACAAATAACGCAGTTCAAATCAGTAAGGTAAAATTAATACACAACCGCAGACAGGTGTAGCAAGAATATAAACCTTTAAACAAATAATAATACAGTGAACCGTCCATGCCAGTAGCCTGTGGAAGCGATCATGCAGCGTAACAAAGCAAAAGCAAAACAATACGGGGACCGTTTCACGCTGTGTTGATCCTCATAATTCAACGTCCCACCGCCACAACACAAAACACATCTTGGAGGAGAGGTGTGAAACATTAACTCTCTCCGACTTTATTATGGGGAGGGGAGAGGGTGTGAAATACAGAGAAACCTCTGTTTAAAGGCCCACCAACTGAGGTCTAGCTCCTAAATTTCTTTTTTTTCACACTGCCATTTTTTTTTTTTTTTTTTAAATAGGTAAAAATGACCTCCTGTTGGCTCTCTCTCTATAACGCATCTCTATTATTGATCAATATCATTTGGGTTGATTATTTGTTAAAATCTGTTGATGTCTTTAAAACGTGTTTATCCAACTTTGGGCCAGGGCTTGATGCAAAAAAGTATGCACATTTTTATTCTATTACCCTTGACAAATAAAGATTTCTCTCTCTCTCTCTCTCTCTCTCTCTCTCTCTCTCTCTCTCTCTCTCTCTCTCTCTCTCTCTCTCTCTAAACTAAAACCCTTTGTAGACAAGGAGGGACTGAAAATGTTTTACGTGGCACACTGTCTATCATATATTAATTATGCCTCCACTGTATGGTGCGGTGCCAGTGAAAATATAATGAAAAAACTAAACTCCTTGCACAGAAGAGGTGCTAAGCTTATTGTAACCAATCCTTATCTGTCCACGTCAGAAAAGTTGAAGGTAGCCAATATTCTTCCACTTCAACAGCAGCTTGATTACAACATCTTAATTCTAATGTACAAGGCGCTCAATGAGCTGGCCCCACCATACCTAAATGCATTCTTGACTAAAGCTTCCGAGCGCTATGTGTCAAACAAATCTATATATATATATTACCAAGGACTCGCATAGATCTATACAAAACTAGCTTTGCTTTTGTGGGACCTTCACTGTGGAACTCTCTTCATTGAACGCATTCAAAACCTCCCTCAGGAAACACATACTGAGGTCTTCATAAGTTACGCTGCCGGTATTGTAGCTAGCTTTGTTAATTATAATTATTTTATTACTCTGAAATATTGACTGCTGCATGCCTACATAATGCTAAATCTACCTGTCTTGGTAGGCTCACTGTGTTCTTGTTGAATGGCACTTAGTTGTGTGTATATTATTATTAGTATTATATGTGTTCCTCCTTGTGCGTCTGCGTGTGAGTGCGCAAGTGTGATTGCGTAATTAATGTTCCATTCTGTAATTGCTTTATTGATGTTCCATTCATGTATTTTCTACTACTTTTCTCATTTATTATTACTGTATGTTCTATGATTCTAGTCGGGCGCACGCGTGAATATGTGTTTGTGTGAATGTAAAGGGCACATTGTAAGATTAAGCCTATGGCCTAAAATGTCTACCCTTTATGTAAATAAAATGTTCTAAGTCTAAGTCTAAGTCTAAGTCTCTCTCTCTCTCTCTCTCTCTCTCTCTCTCTCTCTCTCTCTCTCTCTCTCTCTCTCTCTCTCTCTTTCTTGCTATTTTCTCAGATTGTTGGTGTTCTTAAAATACAGGCAGGGCCACTGCTGTGGAGTTCAGAGAACAAATGGCTCACCGGGACAAGTTCATTCGCTAACAAAACAAAAGCTGGCTACCTTTTTGCACCTACGAGCGTTGGCCCGTCTTCTCTTGGTTTTCTGAACAAACATGGCGCGGCTGCGTATCAAAGTTACCTGCCCCTCCCCTCAACATAGCGCTGTCAGCACATCGTCTGCTTTTTCATTGGACGAGATTTTCTGGACGCCAATGTGAAAAGGATATGAGCACTTTGCCCACACACACAAATCGAAACAAATAAATAAACAAATTAAACCCGTACAATTAAAGCAGGCGAATGACTAATAGAACTTTCATAATTGAAAGCAAATGCCTGCTTGTTTTACATACCTATTTGATCAAGCATGTATATAATTAAGCTTTTTTTCTTCACCTTATTGTCTTCGGGTGTGTATCCGTTTGCAAGACTGCATTATTAACTTAAATTGCATAGCAGTAAGTTCTTTACATTTTCTTTATAGAAAATTGCTTAAAGGCACAGTAAGCCTCCCGTAAACCATCACAGATACTGTCAGGCTTTTACACACAGTACAAACACCCTTCCATTTGAACGCTCACCAAACGGGAACATCTTAGGTGCCCTCCGTAAAGAGCGAGCAATTTTCAAAGAATTTATTTTTGCGTGGTTTATCTTACCCCTGAGCCATCGTGAACCCGTGTGATCAAGTTTCCCTTTTTCACAATGTAGTCGTCAGTTAGTAATTTGAATGCGACTCGCTGTGAGCTTATCTGCAATAGCACGTTATTAAGTACCTCTGACTATGCACGAAACAAACGGCTGTGGTTCACAAGAACTCTAGCGATGCTTTTGACTGTTCAGAGGAACTGGCGATAGGTATAAACCGTCGTCTGCTACGAGAACCACGACCTTGCGTGACCCTGCTTCCGGGCTTTTCTTTTTACAAACTTTGAAAACTTCGAATTGTACTGATCTTGTCTTGATGAAAAAAGAATTCTTTTATGATTTAAGAATGTTTGTGTAACAGGCGCAGTGGCGTGGTGATAAGACGTCGGCCTCCTAATCGGGAGGTCGTGAGTTCGAATCCCGGTCGCTGCCGCCTGGTGGGTTAAGAGTGGAGATTTTTCCGATCTCCCAGGTCAACTTATGTACAGACCTGCTAGTGACTTAACCCCCTTCGTGTGTACACGCAAGCACAAGACCAAGTGCGCACGGAAAAGATCCTGTAATCCATGTCAGAGTTCGGTGGGTTATGGAAACACAAAAATACCCAGCATGCCTACTCAACGAAAGCGGAGTGAGCTGACTATGCTCGCAGAGTATAGTGTGGGGAACCCAAATGGGCAGACGAGCTCACACATAACCAGAACTGAACATTCTGGAACGCTGAAGAAGAAGAAGAAGTTTGTGTAACAAGCTGTCAAATTATTATTTAGATTTTAAAAGTTAGGTCTAGCGCCAAAACGCACCACGGTCCGATTGTCTTTGACACTCTCTCAGCAAAATTATTTCTTTGAAAATTGCTCGCTCTTTACGTAGGGCACCTAGGATGTTCCCGTTCGGTGAGCGTTCAAATGGAAGGGTGTTTGTACTGTGTGTAAAAGCCTGACAGTATCTGTGATGGTTTACGGGAGGCTTACTGTGCCTTTAAATTGTCGTATAGTGAAGTATGTTAATCTTTGTCTATATGCGGCTACCTGTCTGTCTGTTTGTCTGCTTTTGTCTTTGTGTTTGTAAGTGTCTAAGACTGAGTGAGATAGATAGAGATAGATACAGGGAACGAAAGAGAGAGAGAGAGAGAGAGAGAGAGAGAGAGAGAGAGAGAGAGGGAGAGAGAGAGAGAGAGAGAGAGAGAAAGAGGGGGGGTGGACATATTTTCTTTATGTAGCAGTACAGCCTTTGTGTCTAGTTGCATCAGGTTGATATGGTGCATTTTATAAACATCGATGCAGCGCTGAAACCCGCGATGACTTCACCCATTTTCTTCTCACTGAGTATACGTAGAGAAAAACAATTAACTCGACAGACAGATGTACTTCGACTACACATTTAACTTACTTTTTAGGTTCCGCAGTTCCCGCCTTTGTCCTTCCCTTCCCATCCCCACACCGCACCTCCCCCATCTCCACCCACAACCCTTAACACGATCCCCTGACCCTGTTCTCTTACCTTAAACCATTTACTATTTTATCTGGTCGCCCCAGAGCTTTCACAGCAAAAAGTCGCAGAGACAAAAGCAAGGTGCATCCATCAAATCCGGAGCGATGACGTCATACGAATCCCGCACGGAATGATGGCCGCCATGTTTTCAACACTTCTCGCCGAACCCCGCGAGAAATGACAAAAGCGCCTACCTCTTGTCTTATCCGCGCAACTGGCTTTTCCCTGGGCTGCAGTTATATTGTTTTGGAACATTAGTCGCTATTTTCCTTCGCGTGTTATCGGTTGCAGGGTATGCGAGAGGCAAAAAGGAAGAAAATATGTAGCGTCACTTGTTTAGCATTTTATCCGGAAGCGATGGGTTGGAGTAACAAGTCTGGTAGGGATTGTCTGCCCTTTTCCCTGTTTGTTGATGATAAATAAGTCGAGGTGATTGTGCGAGTGTCAAAGAAAAGAGAGAGAGAGTGTGTGTGTGTGTGTGTGTGTGTGTGTGTGTGTGTGTGTGTGTGTGTGTGTGTGTGTGTGTGTGTGTGTGTGTGTGTGTGTGTGACATAGGTTACATCAGAGGATTTCCCGCGACGATGCAAATTCGTGTTAATATTTTAAACCATTTTTTTTTCTTAGTCTTACTATTTTTCCATTCTGATTTAGGTTGCTACTCTTCTCTGCGTTGGATGCAACACGCAGAAGCCACATGCGCATCAAGAAGGTCAACTTCAAAAAAATCCTAGAAGACGTAGAAGTAGAAAGCAATTCATACTTCACAGCAGACGTGCGCGCCAAAGGGAGAGAACACACTATCGGACACAGTGTCAAGTGGAACTCTTCAGCCAGGGAGATAGACCGGGGCAGGTGCTTGGCCTCTGACCCCAGAAAGGCGAAGAAGAATGTTCCAGACACCGTGGAACGTCAACGGTTCGATTGTCTCCCTTTCTCTTTTGTTTTCTCGTTCAACTGGAAGTGGCGTCCCTTGTCTTTAGCCATTGTCATCCTGACACGTTGGAATCGCTCCGCTTTTTAGTCTCGGAAGCAAGGATGAATGTTTTAAGTCTTTTGTCTCGGTGAACTTCCTGACCTGCGCCCTGACATTGACACAGCGACTGAAGTGGACTTGACTTTCTCTGACCTTGAAGCGATTTGTTCTTATCTACTTCTGCTCGTCTCTTTGTTGACTGTGTTCAGATTTTGTGGGACGGTCAGCGTCTGTCAACATCCGAAAAACAATTTCCCCTGGATTTCGCAGATGCGCTGGTTGTCTTGCATTCGTTGGCGCTGCTATGCAAAGTCTCAGGTTGTGGAACATTCAAGCAGATATTCAACTGCTACACCAGCGTAGTAGAAGAGTATATTTTTTTGAATTTGTTTCTTACCCCACTATAGCCCAGTTCCGGCTACTATTTATTTTTTCTCTTGTTTTCTTTTTCTCTGCATGAGCATGTTTCAGGTATAAATTTACATTTAATTTTCACGCCTAAGCATAATTTAACTCTTCAGATTATGATATGGCCAAACAAAAATATATGTTGGTTTAGGGTAACCCGACCGACTCTATTTTTTCCCGCCGACCCTAAAACATTTTTTCAATTCTCAAAAAAACAAAAAGTTTTGGCACATTTTGCGAACCATACCGAGACTAAGGGAAGTAACCTTCTTTAAAAATCGACTAAATTCAAAACAAGTAATTAAAATAAAATTTAAAATAAAAGCCGACCTACCGACCCTATCTTTTTTAGTCACGTTACCCTAAACCAACATATAATTTATTTCGTTTGGCCTAACCTATTGTAAAGAAACTGACCTCAGTTTCCGTGCAAATAATTCGTCAACTCAAGAAGAGGCTTTTTTTGTATGAAGTATTTGGAAATAGGAGAAAGGAGGTTTTCATCAGCAGAAAATATCATTATTGTTATCACCACGACAACTTGGAACCGCCATGTATTCTGACACACCAGCTATTTCAGGAAAGTACAGACTAAAGGTATGTACCAAGTACAAAAACAACGAATTTATTCACCCTTTCTCTCTTTTGTCGTGTCTTTTGTTTTCTTGTGTTTTTGTGTGTGTGTTTTTGGTTGTTGTTGGTTTTTTAGGGGTTTTTTTTCTTTTGCTAACAACGCGTACAACCGATGCAGAAAAGTCTTTGCAGAGACTTCCCCTGTAACAGAGGAATCGCGCCCTATCTTTGACTGCAAAGAAACAGATAAAATGAATGTGATGACAGAAGAAATTGCATAAAAGAAAACAGCCGTAAAAAGCAGCGGAAAACAAGTCAAACTGCGGAACCTTTTGTGTAGGATCGTTCAGGCGAAATAGGCATTTACACCGCTACCCCCACACGATAAAGCCTTCCAAAGAAGACTGAATTATGATCTGATAATTGGCCAGAGCCTCCCGAGGAGGGGGAGATTTGTCTTAGTGTATGAAAGGTTGTTCGCACCAATCCAGGCGAGCAAATACTGTTAATGGGCCCGAAGAAATCAGTAACTGCCAAATACCGCAGACCCGTAGACAGAACGAACAAACACATCTAATGTTTATTAATGATTGCTCGACCCCACTGAGAAGAAATGTTAAAAACCTGGATTTCTTTCCTCTTGTTGGGGGGCATAACAATAAGCTTGTATAGATCTGCAAGTCACAACCAGGAAAAATAACTATCTTTGTTCCGCTGTTGTTTTTTCTCTCTTTCTCTTAATCTTCTTTTTGTTTGTTTGTTTGTTTGTTTGTTTGTTTGTTTGTTTTGCTGACGACTTAGACAATATCTTTAGTTGTGATTGTTTGCTGCATCGCATTCCTTTGGATTATTTTGTCCGTGAAAGTGACACTTCTTCAGTACAACATTAAATGTGTACAAACATGCAGCCTAAACACCAGTCGTGTAACTAACTAACTGACAATCAGCTAAAATACCAGGCCAGCAAATGACGCGCACATCCACACAAACAAAACACGCACACACAAAATATACCAGTCTGACGTCCTTGTAGCAGTATCCAACTAAATCTATAACACGTACCGTTTCAATACAAATAAGATAAATGAGAACCCGCCACAGTGCCTTTGTTCGTTGATGCATAACAAAGAGAACGGATGTTCAAAACTAACCACAAAATATACCAGTCTGACGTCCTTGTAGCAGTATCCAACTAAATCTATAACATGTACCGTTTCAATACAAATAAGATAAACAAGTCGCGTAAGGCGAAAATACAACATTTAGTCAAGTACCTGTCGAACTCACAGAATGAAACTGAACGCAATGCAACGCAGCAAGACCGTATACTCGTTGCATCGTCAGTCCACCGCTCATGGCAAAGGCAGTGAAATTGACAAGAAGAGCGGGGTAGTAGTTGCGCTGAGAAGGATAGCACGCTTTTCTGTACCTCTCTTCGTTTTAACTTTCTGAGCGTGTTTTCAATCCAAACATATCATATCTATATGTTTTTGGAATCAGGAACCGACAAGGAATAAGATGAAAGTGTTTTTAAATTGATTTCGAAAATTTAATTTTGATCATAATTTTTATATTTTTAATTTTCAGAGCTTGTTTTTAATCCAAATATAACATATTTATATGTTTTTGGAATCAGAAAATGATGGAGAATAAGATGAACGTAAATTTGGATCGTTTTATAAAAAAAAATTTTTTTTACAATTTTCAGATTTTTAATGACCAAAGTCATTAATTAATTTTTAAGCCACCAAGCTGAAATGCAATACCGAAGTCCGCGCTTCGTCGGAAATTACTTGACCAAAATTTCAACCAATTTTGTTGAAAAATGAGAGCGTGACAGTGCCGCCTCAACTTTCACAAAAAGCCGGATATGACGTCATCAGACATTTATCAAAAAAATGAAAAAAACGTCTGTGGATATCATACCCAGGAACTCTCATGTCAAATTAATTTCATAAAGATCGGTCCAGTAGTTTAGTCTGAATCGCTCTACACACACACACAGACAGACAGACAGACACACATACACCACGACCCTCGTCTCGATTCCCCCCTCTATGTTAAAACATATAGTCAAAACTTGACTAAATGTAATGAGAACCCGCCACAGTGCCTTTGTTCGTTGATGCATAACAAAGAGAACGGATGTTCGAAACTAACCCCTTTGGGTTTGTATGCGTTGTGAAAGAGTGAATGCCCTTGCTTTTATTGAGTCAAACTTTCCCAATCTACATTATAGACCAGTTTCTAGCGATCTGTTTGTTTGTTTGTTTGTTTTACGCCCAGCCGACCACGAAGGGCCATATCAGGGCGGTGTTTCTAGTGAGAGGTGTACGTGTCTGGAACATGTTGACAAGGAGCACGTTGGAAAGCTTGCCTCAATAAACGCAAGAGTAGTCACTCTTTCACAAACCCATGCTTCTTCTTCTTCTTCTTCTTCTTCTTCGTTCATGGGCTGAAACTCCCACGTTCACTCATGTTTTTTGCACGAGTGGGTTTTTACGTGCATGACCGTTTTTACCCCGCCATTCAGGCAGCCAGACGCCGCTTTCGGGGGAAACAACCACAGACATAGAAAGAGTATTAGTACTCTTTCTATGTCTGTGGGAAATAAAAACCCGATAGATGGGTTTTTTCCCGGAGTTCGTCCAAAACACGCTTGTGGCAGAGACCCCCCGCGGGTTAGGGGGAAGAATTTACCCGATGCTCCCCAGCATGTCGTAAGAGGCGACTAACGGATTCTGTTTCTCTTTTTACCCTTGTTTCTTGTATAGAATATAGTCAATTTTTGTAAAGATTTTAGTCAAGCAGTATGTAAGAAATGTTAAGTCCTTTGTACTGGAAACTTGCATTCTCCCAGGAAGGTAATATATTGTACTACGTTGCAAGCCCCTGGAGCAAATTTTTGATTTGTGCTTTTGTGAACAAGAAACAATTGACAAGTGGCTCTATCCCATCTCCCCCATTTCCCCGTCGCGATATAACCTTCGTGGTTGAAAACGACGTTAAACACCAAATAAATAAATAAATTGTGGCAGAGAGCTCCCCATAGCCATTCACAGTATCTACCTCCGCCTACGCCAATCAAGCGCTGTGTTCTTGGAGCAGCGGTCAATCAGCCCAGAGTGCAGATGTGCTCAACTCGTCAGGTGAAAATTCTGACCACTGACTGATAGATTTGGTCAGTATTGGTCGGGCGATGACAGCACGTGAAAACAAGTGTGAGACCTTCATCTGTCAGCTTGTGTGTCACCATCGAAATCTTAAAGATACATAACTTCTCAGAAAAGCTTTCTTGAAAATATCCCCACATGTCCCTCCAAGCGTATTCATGGGATAAGCGCATTCTCCCACATGTCCCTCCAAGCGTATCCATGGGATAAGCGCATTCTCCCACATGTCCCTCCAAGCGTATCCATGGGATAAGCGCATTTTCTCCCACATGTCCCTCCAAGCGTATCCATGGGATAAGCGCAGTCTTCCACTTGGACACTTACTTTTAAACGAAAGTACAGCCTGTCTGGGTTTTGTTGTTTTGCGGGATGGGGATAATTTGCTGAACTGATTTCGTTTCTGACTCTGACGTCTATCTGTTGAAAAACTCAGCAAAAATATTCCGACTCCGAGGAGAACCACCTTCCGCTTTGACGAATACCAACAATCTACAGCTTGGCTGCTATTTGTGCATTTTTTTTCTCAATTAATTTTGTTACTGGCAGTTACGTCGATTTGCAATATCTATTAATTAATCAAAACTATTCCCACATCGCAGAGAGCTGTTGATTTATTGTGTGGGCTAAGTGCAGGGATGATCTTACTCCTTGTAGAAGATCTGTGGTAGATTTACATGGTCCTTTACACGGCACGAATAGACAGGTGTTTAATCGGTCAGCGTGTGTCTCATGATCAAAAACTGAAGGGAGAGTTAAGGCGTGTGAGTCGCTGGCCTGGGTATGTTATCTGGACTGACGCCAGGGGACTTCTCAAGGTCGATTGTTTCTGTCTTATCATTTCGTTTTAACCCACCTGTGATCAGAAGGTTTGTCAGGCTAGGTTCGTGTGTGTGTGTGTGTGTGTGTGTGTGTGTGTGTGTGTGTGCCACGGTTTGTGTGTGTGCGTGCGTGCGTGCGTGCGTGCGTGCGTGTGTGTTTGTGCGTACGTGCGTGCGTGCGTCCGTCCGTCCGTGCGTCTGCCTGCATGGCTGCACGTCTCTCTGTCAGTTTGCGCGCGCGTGAGTGCGTGTGTGGGTGTGTGGGTGTGTTGGTGTGTGTAGGCTCATCTGTCTTGCCTGTCTTTTTGTCTCTTGTTCTGTCTGTTTGTCTGTCTGTTTTTCTGTCTGTCTATCTGTCTGTCTGCCTGCCTGTGTGTAGAACTTGAAAAGTAGCGGTGTGCGCCAACGAAAACAGGGGGTGTTCTCTTTCCAGGAATGTTCAGGATAGGAATGTTTTTGATGAATCAACTTCGTAACTGACACTAGAGTCAATCACCTAAATCACTCAAGTCAAAAATCCGAACTCTTCATTTGAAAGAATCCACGCAGTTAAGTTTTGGTATGTGTTCAAGTGGAGATGTGGTCCTATTCTATGGAAAGCCTGGACAGATCTGAGATTGTGACCCGGTGTAACACGACAGTTTTACTCCACGAAAAATTTACTCCGGAGAAAACATTTCGTACGAAATACTTACTCCGAGTACACCTTTCGTACGAGAAATGAACTCCCCAAGGCACGAAAATATTACTCCCTCCACGAAATTTTTACTCCCCATTTTTTTTTACTTCCAGTATAATTCTCGTACGCGAAAATGGGATGCGGGCGAAGGGATAATGCCAATATGTGATCTCGCGCAAACGAATGTCGCGCTACCCTCCCTCCACCCCTTCCACCACCAAGACTAACAAGGGGACAAGGGAGTAAACATTTCGTACACCTGGCATGGGAAGTTAAATTGCTCGTGTTAGGGTGAAGTGATTTATTCGTTATTTATTGGTCAGGGAAGTAACATTTGTATACGAAATGTTTACTCGGAACTCACCTGTCGTGGGGAGTCACTTTCTCGTGTAATGGGGGAGTACTTTGTTCGTAAAGGGAGTAACATTTTCGTACGAAATTTTTACTCCGGAGTAAAAATCTCGTGGGAGTAATTTTCTCGTGTTACACCGGATCTTTTTTTCACATGAATGACTGCATGTGCCTTTACGCCTGGTAGTTTATGGAAGTGAACATTCTGTTGGGGAAAATTGTATCTATAGGAGCATACAGTCATTTTTGGAGTTTTAACACTTTCAACACACATATCGTTTTACCGTGTTAGAGATATATCTGCATCGGCGTGCTTTTGCTCGTGCTTGTGCTGCCAAATACTCTCAACAGGTCAACAAAAAACGGCAAAACCCACACCTTGCTGACAAACTGACACAAGCAAATTGTCTTTTTTCACCAATCACTGATATGCACAGATTTACGTGTTGATGCTTTGGCGGCTTTCCCAAGTTTCGCAGACAGACACATATGTACGCGCACACCTACACGCACGCACGCACACACGCACGCACGCACGCACGCAGACACACTGATAAGCACGCACGCAGACACACTTGCACGCACACACGCATTCACTACGCGCGCGCGCGCACATATACACACGCACGCGCATACACACACACACACACAAACACGCGCGCGCTAGCAAGCACGCACGCACGCACGCACGCACGCACTAACACACTAACACACACACCCACACCTACCTTCTTTTGCACTTCCCTTGAGTGTTGGTTGGTTGGTTTTTTATTCTTTTTTTCTGTTTCTTTCTTTCTTTTTTTCAATTTGTTCTGATTTTTTAAATTTATTTACCTTTGCTCAACTGTCACGTAAACTACTGTTTCAGGTACAAGGGCGCAGAGTAGTTCAGCTCCCAGTGCTGACGCACATTTGCAAAACGTTCAACAAGGAATGTGTGTGTCGAACATATAACACCCATGAAGACAGCAGCTCTCTCTCTCTCTCTCTCTCTCTCTCTCTCTCTCTCTCTCTCTCTCTCTCTCTCTCTCTCTCTCTCTCTCTCTCTCACTCCCTCTTTCTCTTTCTCTCTCTCTCTCTCTCTTTCTCTCTTTCTCACTGTCTCTCTCTCTCTATCTCTCTCTCTCTCTCTCTCTCTCTCTCTCTCTCTCTCTCTCTCTCTCTCTCTTGTTCTTGTTTTTACATTTAGTCAAGTTTTGACTAAATGTTTTAACATAGAGAGGGAATCGAGACGAGGGTCGTGGTGTATGTGTGTGTGTGTGTCTGTCTGTCTGTGCGTGTGTGTGTGTAGAGCGATTCAGACCAAACTACTGGACCGATCTTTATGACATTTGACATGAGAGTTCCTGGGAATGATATCCCCGGAAGTTTTTTTCTTTTTTTCGATAAATACCTTTGATGACGTCATATCCGGCTTTTTGTAAAAGTTGAGGCGGCACTGTCACATCCTCATTTTTCAATCAAATTGATTGAAATTTTGGCCAAGCAATCTTCGACAAAGGCCGGAATTCGGTATTGCATTTCAGCTTGGTGGCTTAAACATTAATTAATGACTTTGGTCATTAAAAATCTGAAAATTGTAAAAAATAAAAATAAAAAAATTATAAAACGATCCAAATTTACGTTCATCTTATTCTTCATCATTTTCTGATTCCAAAAACATATAAATATGTTATATTTGGATTAAAAACAAGCTCTGAAAATTAAATAAATTCAAAATTATTATCAAAATTAAATTGTCCAAATCAACTTCATCTTTTTCCTTGTCGGTTCCTGATTCCAAAAACATATATAGATATGATATGTTTGGATTAAAAACACGCTCTGAAAGTTAAAACGAAGGGAGGTACAGAAAAGCGTGCTATCCTTCTCAGCGCAACTACTACCCCCCTCTTCTTGTCAATTTCACTGCCTTTGCCACGAGCGGTGGACTGACGATGCTACGAGTATACGTTCTTGCTGAAAAAAATGCATTGCGTTCAGTTTCATTCTGTGAGTTCGACAGCTTGACTAAATGTTGTATTTTCGCCTTACGCGACTTGTTGTTTACTATGTGCATTTGTATGCTGGTGCTTGAGATGTGCTCATCTCCATGAAAAGGGCCCAAGGCCTACTCATTAAAACATTCAGACTTCAGACTTCTCTCTCTCTCTAGATCGCTCTATCTCATTTAGTTAAGCAATCTTGTTTACGTTGATTATTTGTTAATTCTGTTAATGTCTATGGAATGTATTTTCCCTACTTTGGGTGAGGGCTGGATGCAAAAAAAGTTTGAAAATGATTATTCTATCACCCTCGGAAAATAAAAAATCTCTCTCATAAATCAGAATAGATAGATCTGCCCAGACTTTCACGTTACATGTTTACACGATAGGGTGTACATATTCCACAGACCTGCGATAGTGTACCTGATCGCTTAGACGGGAAAGAAGGAATGTATCTTTGGAGGCACTGTCCTTCTCGTTTAAACGATTCGGCTTACCATCTCAGATCGGGCCAGGCTTTTGCATAGGATAAGACCATCCTCCCACTTGGTCACATACCAAAAGTCAACACCCTGCCTGATTCTTGTGCAGAGTTGGAAGTGTTTGGTGGATTACTTTCTTAAAATAAGCTTTTAAGAAATTATATTTACAACAACAATTTCAATCTTACTTTGCATTGAACGCAGTCAGAATGTTGATTTTTAGTATGTGTTTAAGTGAAGGGATGGAAGGGATGGTCTTATTCCATGGAAAAGCCTGGGTAGATCTGAAATAGTGAGCAGAATGTTTTCATGAAAAGGACTGTTCCTTTCAGTTAAGCACACTCATAAAGCGACGCAAAATATCGGTTTTCACATTCAAACTTTCACCGTGGTGAAAACTTTTCTCCGTATCTGACGGACAAGGTTTTTATTATCTGTCTGGTTCATGTAACGTCTGGAGCTTCAACTGAAATGGCCAATATCAACTATCAAAATTGATCAAATTTGAAGTGAAACGTTTCAAAAATGAGAATTTCTGGCTTCATATGACACGTTGGGCAGGACTCTGCTCTGTCTCTTCCCTTCCCGAGTCATGTTTGACATAAATTTAGAAAGAAAAAATCCCGTAGAAAAGCCCTCAGGTTTTTGTTTTTTTTTTCTTTTTTTTCTGCTTTTTAATTTGGGTGACGTTTTGGTGGCTGTGGTTGCAGTTATGTCTGCTTTTTGTGATGGAAGCGCAAACAAATAAACAAACTCATAAATAACCACACAAAACACATCAACAAACAAATAAGCGCGGACGTTTTTTTCGGGTTTCTTGCAGTAGGTCAACTTAGGCTTATGGAAAACGGGTTCCAAAACAAGCGATATGGTGCTCAAAGCTAGGTACTGGCCACAACCGCGAGCGTCACTACCGCGTGTAACACTACCGCGTGTAACACTATCGCGAGTGTAATACAACCGCGAGTAACAGTACCGCGTGTAATACTTCCGCGTGTGTAACACTATCGCGTGTGTAATACTACCGCGGGTAGCACTACCGCGTGTAACACTTCCGCGTGTGTCTTGGATCACGAAAGAAATGTTCTCATTCTCACAAATATGTAAAAATAAGCGAGAGGGCAAAAAAGAAATTGAGTGTGTGAACACGCGCTCAAATGAGATGACAGTTGAATTCAATGTGTGTTGAAACAATCGTGACACTTGACACTGACACCTGAGAGAAAGAGAGAGAGCGAAAGACAGAGAAAAAAAATTCTTTATTTTTCATTTTTATTTTTAATTCAGTATTGCTTTTAATACAAATATGTTTTGTAAATTAAAAATCCTCGAAATGTATATGCATTTTGTATGTTCATGCGTGCGCGCGCGCTTACATGCGTGTGTCTCCATCTGTCTGTCTGTCCATCTGTCTGTCTGTCTGTCTGTCTCTCTCTGTCTCTGTCTCTCTCTGTCTCTGTCTCTCTCTTTCTCTCTGTCTCTCTCTCTCTCTCTCTCTGTCTCTCTGTCTCTGTCTCTGTCTCTGTCTCTCTCTCTCTCTCTCTCTCTCTCTCTCTCTCTCTCTCTCTCTCTCTCTCTCTCTCTCTCTCTCTCTCTCTCTCTCTCTCTCTCGTTAGTGGGACACACGCGGAAGTGTTACACGCGGTAGTGCTACCCGCGGTAGTGTTTCACACGCGATAGTGTTACACACGCGGAAGTGTTACACGCGGTAGTGTTACTCGCGGTAGTGTTACTCGCGGTAGTGTTACACACGCTATAGTGTTACACGCGGTAGTGTTACACGCGGTAGTGTTACTCGCGGTACTGTTACTCGCGGTAGTGTTACACACGCTATAGTGTTACACGCGGAAGTGTTACACGCGGTAGTGTTACTCGCGGTAGTGTTACACACGCTATAGTGTTACACGCGGTAGTGTTACACGCGGTTGTAACGCTCGCGGTAGTGACGCATAACCCTCAAAGCTATGTATTCTTTTTTCACTTTTTTACTTTTCCAGTGTTTTTTACATTTAGTCAAGTTTTGATTCAAGGTCTGAATCGCTCTACACACACACACACACAGACACACACACACACACACACACACACACACACACATACACCACGACCCTCGTCTCGATTCCCCCTCTATGTTAAAACATTCAGTCAAAACTTGACTAAATGTAAAAAGAAAGAAAGAAACAAGTCGCGTAAGGCGAAAATACAATATTTAGTCAAGTAGCTGCCATTTTTCAGCAAGACCGTATACTCGTAGCATCGTCAGTCCACCGCTCATGGCAAAGGCAGCGAAATTGACAAGAAGAGCGGGGTAGTAGTTGCGCTAAGAAGGATAGCACGCTTTTCTGTACCTCTCTTTGTTTTAACTTTCTGAGCGTGTTTTTAATCCAAACATATCATATCTATATGTTTTTGGAATCAGGAACCGACAAGGAATAAGATGAAAGTGTTTTTAAATTGATTTGGACAATTTAATTTTGATAATAATTTTTATATATTTAATTTTCAGAGCTTGTTTTTAATCCGAATATAACATATTTATATGTTTTTGGAATCAGCAAATAATGGAGAATAAGATAAACGTAAATTTGGATCGTTTTATAAATTTTTATTTTTTTTTACAATTTTCAGATTTTTAATGACCAAAGTCATTAATTAATTTTTAAGCCACCAAGCTGAAATGCAATACCGAACCCCGGGCTTCGTCGAAGAGTACTTGAGCAAAATTTCAACCAATTTGGTTGAAAAATGAGGGCGTGACAGTGCCGCCTCAACTTTCACGAAAAGCCGGATATGACGTCATCAAAGACATTTATCAAAAAAATGAAAAAAACGTTCGGGGATTTCATACCCAGGAACTCTCATGTCAAATTTCATAAAGATCGGTCCAGTAGTTTAGTCTGAATCGCTCTACACACACACACACACACACAGACACACAGACACACACACACACGCACATACACCACGACCCTCGTTTCGATTCCCCCTCGATGTTAAAATATTTAGTCAAAACTTGACTAAATATAAAAACACAGGGAAACGTAAACAAGTGAAAAGATTGCATAGCTATTAGCACTATGGCACTCGTTTCCCATTAGCCTAAGTTGACCTACCGCAAGAAACCCAACGTTACAAATTGCACAATATGCAATGTTACATTCAGAAACCAAAATGGACACAAAAGGTATGGATATGTTCACAGCGTCTGGCGGAGCTGGATCAGACATGAGGAAAGTGGTTATAGCTGAACGCCACCATAACGCGCGCTTGTTGTTGCTCCGAATACAATGTGCAACCAGTAGCGTTGAGATGTGATTAGGCCTAAAAAAAAAGTAGGTGTGGTTACGGTAACCCAACCTACCCTATTTTTAGGGGCCGACCCTATAACTTTTTATTACATTTGTCAAAAAAACACCCAAAAAACAAGAAAACGAGTGCAGAAAACGCAATGATAGCGAAAGCGCTCGAGTCGCACACTTATTTCCTTTTCAAGTAGGTTTAATTTGTACACATCAGAAAAAAAAAGTTTTAAAAAAAAAGTGATTTTCATTTGAGCCCAGATCGATAACATTATTTTCTGGATCCCCAAAACCACACACAACTGGTAGACCTCACAAATAAAAAATCGCCATGAAAAAGGCTATCGGGGAACATTTTTGTTCCAAGGGAGAGAATTGATTGATTTCTCACCTCGCCTCCCCTTGCCCTTGTTGTAACTCAATAAGGGGCGATAAAACAAAGGGGGAGAATTAACGTCGTCGCCTGTGTTTGTCGGCCCTGATTTTACGGCCCCTAGCGGCGAAAAAGCACATACAAATCAGAAGGCGATACGGGGGTTTGGGGCGGATTTGGGGGTGCGTGTGGGGGTGGGGGAGGACGACTGCGGCTTTCCTCCAAGCCTATAGCCGCTTGTTAGTGTCGACGGCACAAAGCAAATAATCGTATTATTTGGCTACGCAGTGTTAGGAGAACTGAGGGTTCGCTACACTCATACTGACATAACGGAGGAGAATGGTCAATGTTTTGCTTACATTTCGGAAAGAGAGATGTCAGGGGAGGTAGAAGGAGGGGGGATGTGAGGAGGGAGGGAGGGGGCGAGGGGGCGAAGAGGGTGGGGGTGAGGACGGCAAGCTCGCTAGTTCAGACGTGCGCACAGAAAAGTACTTTGAGGCTAGCAAAATCAAGCGCTTATTGGGCTTCATTGTTTAATTTGTCTTTGCCGTGTGGATATTTTTTTTATGAATTTACGTCGTTACTGACATAAGTGTCTATCTTCAAAATTATTTCTTGAAAAAAACAAAAACATACACGCAGCGGTTAGGCCTTTAACTGTTGGTATGTGTCCAAGTGGTGGAGCAGTCTTATCCCGTGTAAAGGCGTAGCCAGATCTGACTGAATTCAATGCGAGCCTAATCGTTTACACGGGAAGGACTGTGCCTTTAAATGCATACTGGTTGGGCAGGACTCCTGAAATGGCCTGATTATTTCAGCTTGTTTTGCAATGGTAGGGCCTAGTTTTGAAAAAAGAAAGAGCATGCGTAAACGAACCAGTGTGCTTTTGATTTCACTGCATTTATGTCTCTGATTTAAGTTATCTCGATCGTAACAAGGCTTGTTTTCAATCGGAATTTTTCTGTTGTTTCTTTCCCTCCATCTGTACCCACACAAATCTAAGATGAAATAAAAATTAAAACAAGCACTTGCTGGTTTTATTTCCAGTGGGTTTTTTTCTGTTTTAATCCGAAATGATTACACATTCCTGAAGTGCATTTTCAGCCATATCTCAGCCTGACAGACACAAACGACAAAGAGACCGAATGGGCGTAGCGGGGCCCGTTTCGGACAAAGCAGGGATTCTGTGCACGCAGCTACAGGGGTCAGGGCTGCCTCCCTGAGTGAAAGATAGCTTGGCACTGAGCGAGAATTATCTATTGTTTTCCCGCAAATCTGGCACACCCGCAAGGGTGTGCGGTGGATCTGAAGACTGCTGATGTTCGTTTCTTATAGTAGCAAGTATAGGCGAGGTTTTTCGCGAGTAAAGCTGCGAGGTAAGATAGTGTTACTTGAAGATTGCTCGCGCGGCGAGGAAGGTGAGCATTTGGCGATAAACGGCACGCGCCGCTCTTATCTGGAGGTGCTCGCCAAGAACTCCTTTGATGCAGTATGCTGATACATACGACGAAGGGATATTGTTCGGACTGACCAAACGTTTCTTTACATTGCAGGTCGCCTTTCACGACAAATAAATGTTGGTTAGGATAATACATACAGTGACAACAGAAGGTGTCCTTTCATACTAAACAAATACAAGTCGCGTAAGGCGAAAATACAACATTTAGTCAAGCTCAGTCGAACTCACAGAATGAAACTGAACGCATTGCATTTTTTCCGCAAGACCGAACACTCGTAGCATCGTCTGTCCACCGCTCGTGGCAAAGGCAGTGAAATTAACAATCCAGAAAAGCGCGGTAGCGGTTGCGCTGAGGAGGATAGCATGCTTTTCTATATCTCTATTCTTTTTTACTTTCTGAACGTGTTTTTAATCCAAACATATCATATCTATATGCTTTTTGAATCAGGAACGGACAAGGAATAAGATGAAATTGTTTTTAAATCGATTTCGGAAAAATTATCTTAATCATAATTTTTATATTTTTAATTTTCAGAGCTTGTTTTTAATCCGAATATAACATATTTATATGTTTTTGGAATCAGAAAATGATGAAGAATACGATAAACGTAATTTTGGATCGTTTCATAAAAAAATTATTTTAATTACAATTTTCAGATTTTTAATGACCAAAGTCATTAATCATTTTTTAAGTCTCCAAGCTGAAATGCAATACCAAAGTCCGGCCTTTGTCGAAGATTGCTTGGCCAAAATGTCAATCAATTAGATTCAAAAATGAGGGTGTGACAGTGCCGCCTCAACTTTTACAAAATGCCGGATATGACGTCATCAAAGACATTTATCGAAAAAATGAAAAAATGTCTGGGGATATCATACCCAGGAACTCTCATGAAAAATGTCATAAAGATCGGTCGAGTAGTTTACTTTGAATCGCTCTACACACACACACACACACACACACACACACACACACACACACACACACACACACACACACACACACACACACCACGACCCTCGTCTCGATACCCCCCTCTATGTTAAAATATAAACATAAAATGTAATAAAACAAACAAACACACTTTTTTTTAAAGATGTCCTCTTATTATATCGGAGGGGTCTGACGTATGTTACGCGTGATTGTTCTGAAAAGTGACTATTACATGATTGTTCTGAAAGTCTACTATTTATTTCATCGTAAACATGTAAGCCCTCATACGTGATTGTTCTGAAAGCTTACTAATTTACATGATTGTTCTGAAACTCTACTAAAGGTAAACTTGCTTCACCCGTGAAATGTTGTCAGATATGGAACAATATGTATACCCCAGCCCAACGAAGTTGGAGGGGGGTATACTGGATTCACTTTGCCCATCTGTCTGTGTGTATGTCTGTATGTATATGGAACAATATTTTGATACAATGATACTAAATCTTTAGTGATATTGATATGTATACCCCAGCCCAATGAATACAAACTCAACAAGTAATACGTTTCATACATTGAACATGTCTTCTTTATTGTTCTCAACTCAAAATTCAAATTAAATGTCCAAAGACAAAAATTATTTATAATCTTCAAAAATGTAATGATTCTTCTTGAGTATTCCCAACTCAAAATTCTAATTACAGGTTTAAAGGGACACATAGAAACTTTTGATTTTCCCTCTTTGCCATGCTTAGGTGGCTAGGTCACCAAAATGGATCAAAAGGCATGGCAAAGAGGGAAAATGGAAGCTAATTTTTGCCCCTTTAAAGACGAAAGGCACAACAAATAATTTTCACAAATGAAACTTTTTTTTTATGAACTAAAAATTCAAGTGGAGAGGGGATGAGAGACGTGAGGAGATGGCCGGGGTTGCGAGATGGGTGGGGAGTCTGGGCTATAAAGTTCTTGCACGCGAGACAATATACTTCTTTTTTGTGTGTGTGGGGGGTATTTTGTTTATCAACTCTCTCTCTCTCTCTCTCTCTCTCTCTCTCTCTCTCTCTCTCTCTCTCTCTCTCTCTCTCTCTCTCTCTCTCTCTCTCTCTCTCTCTCTCTCTCTCTCTCTTCTCTCTCTCTCTCTCTCTCTCTCTTTCTCTCTCTCTCTCTCTCTCTCTCTCTCTTTCTCTCTCTCTGTCTCCTCTCTCTCTGTGAATATTTTTGTCATCCTAAACATTGGGGGGGGGGGGGGCAAAAAGACATGTTTGCCCCTCCCCCCCCCCCACCCCAGGAACAGCTGCTGCCCCCCCCCCCAGTTTCCGACGCCAGTGCACTGAGTACATACGCACACACACACACCACACATACACACACATGAAAGCTAAATTTATTATCACATCTCTGTTTTCAGTGACACTTGTTTTTTTTATTACACACCAACCATCAGAATTTTGTATATGAATTATTCAAATGATTTGATAAAGTGTCAGTTGATATGAACAAACCTCCCCCACCCCCTACACCTAAAAAAAAGGGAGTGGAGAGACGGATCAACTCAAACACACATCTGAAGCTGTCGCGCACACAGAAGACGGATCAACTCAAACACACTTCGTTGGGCAGGGGTATACATATTGTTCCATATCTGACTACATTTCACGGGTGAAGCAAGTTTACCTTTAGTAGAGTTTCCGAGAACAATCATGTAAATTAGTAAGCTTTCAGAACAATCACGTATGAGGGCTTACAATCATGATTACGATGAAATAAATAGTAGACTTTCAGAACAATCATGTAATAGTCACTTTTCAGAACAATCACGCGTAACAGACGTACAGCACAGGTACCACTGTATTTAGTTTGAACATTACTGCTACATGTACACTGGCACGCCCCACGTCCCTCGCCGTAATCTATCTGGCCTGGCTTAGCTAAAAGAAACGCAAGACAGGCCTACCTATCAGCGAAGTATGAGCCAAACGGCTTTCCATAGCGAAGCCTTCGGTGGCTCTAATGATGCCTATCGTCTTGGAACTTGGCAATGGCTCGCCTCGGTAGAACCTTCATGCTATTGTTGGTGTAATATTAAACAAGCCGCGTGAGGCGAAATTACTACATTTAGTCAAGCTGTCGAACTCACAGAATGAAACTGAACGCACTGCATTTTTTTTTTCCAAGACCGTACAGCATCGTCAGTCCCCACAGACAAAGCTCTTTCTAAGTCTGTGGTCAGTTCCCCGCTTGTGGAAAAGGCAGTGAATCTGACAAGCCAGTTTAGCGCGGTAGTGGTTGTGCTGAGCAGGATAGCACGCTTTTCTGTATTTCTATTCTCTTTAACTTTCTGAGCTTGTTTTTAATCCAAACATAACATATCTATATGTTTTGGGAATCGGAAAATGATGAAGAAGAAGATGACATTATTTTTGATCGTTTTAGGAAAAAAGTATTTGTTATCAAAATGTTCAGAGTTTTAATGACCAAACTCATTATTTAATTGTTAAGCCTCCAACCTGTTTTTAACTCGATTTCTAAAATTTGATTTTAATCATAGTTTTCATATTTTTGATTTTCTGAGCTTGTTTTTTTTATCCAAATATAACATTATAAGATGTTTGATGGGTTGTTGACAGACCAGCTTTTTTGTCGGTCCGAGGGGATATCGTCTTTTGTTTCATATTTATTGACCATGGCCGAAGGCCGTGGTCAATAAATATGAAACAAAAGTCGATATGCCCCCCGAGGACCGACAAAAAAGCTGGTCTGTCAACAAACCACCAAACATCGTTTTTGTCATCATTTTGGTAGTGAGAAAATAAGTGCACAATCAACCCAGGGAACCATGCTTTGAAACACGGGTTCCGTGCTGATAACCACACGAGTCCTGGTTTGATAACCACTGGCAATCAACAATAGCCGTGGAGCGAGGATTATCAGAATGAGCTGGCGTGTGAAAGCAACTTTCTGTGTTTTTGAGTTCATTAAATGTTGGGATGAATATGTCAGGTTTGAGGATGCACAGTTCTGTAGGTTCACCTCGGTATTTCACCCCTCGGCTTTCTGTTGTAAATATTAAGCTGAGTGATCGAATGTGGAAGCTACGTTTGGTCGAAGGTCACAGAAAATTTGCGTCGTGCAGCAAAGGAAAGAATCGCGATCTTGTTTCCGACTCAGTACCTCTTTGTTTTTCATTAGACCTGTCATTCTGCTTGCTCGGCTTTGTTAGATGTTCGCATATCGTGTTGCTATTTTCTTTGCTTTTATTATTGTTTCTTATTTGTGTTTCGTTTATCGATACAACGTCTTGTGCACGGGTCAAAATGTGTGTGTCAGGGGTCGTTTTACTTGAATTTGACGTTCGTGTTTCTTCGAACGTCTGTGTATCGAAACACAGATACACGCACTCCATGACTCTGTGAGAAGACAAAACATATCGCTAGGTTTCATTTGTTTTTGATGAATGTATGACCTTTCATGAAGTAGTTTTGTTTTTTGTTTACTTTTGCCAGTTTGCCAGTTCGTTTTGGAACTTTGCAAAGCAGTGTCGTGTCGTCTGTTTAGGTCTGGGGAAACACCAATGAAAAGAGCCGAAGAATCCCCGAGCGTTTCTATTGGGTTTGCTTTTGATTATCCATGTATAACCTGCTTCCTGCAACTATGGTAACCGGGGGAACATGAGATTTATTTCCCAGGTGCTTGTGAATGAAAACTCGTGAAAATGATGACAAATTTATATGTTTTGGGAATCAGAAAATGATGAAGAATAAGATGACATTATTTTTGGATCGTTTTATGAAAAACGTAATTGTAATCAAAATGTTCAGAGTTTTAATTACCAAACTCATTAATTAATTGTTAAGCCTTCAAGCTGAAATGCAATACCAACGTCCGGCCTTTGCCAAAGATTGCTTAACCAATATTTCAAGCGATTTGATCGAAAACTGAGAGTGTGACAGTGCCGCCTCAACTTTTACAAAAAGCCAGATAAGACGTCATCAAATACATTTATCGTAAAAGGAAACACCTCTCTGGGGATATCATACCAAGGATATCTCATGTGAAGTTTCATTAAAATCGGTTTAGTAGTTTCCTCGGAAACGCTCTTCACATACACACACACGCACACACATACACACATACACCACGACCCTCGTCTTGATTCCCCGTCTATGTTAAAACATTTAGTCATAACTTGACTAAATGTAAAAAGCAAGTCATTCAAGCACAACGTAATGCTTGTATCAAATTAGTAGACGGTGCCGTCCTTCTCTTGCATGTAAAAGCATCGAGCCATGCATCCACCACAGATCCAGCCAGGCTTTTACACTGGGAAGAGCAGCCATCGATTTGAAAACATACAACAATCAACAGACTTGCTGTATTCTATGCAGAGCGGGAATTATAGACATAGAAAACTTTATTATCTCGAACGATTACTTTCTGTGTGGTGTATATTCAAACAATAAGCTATAATTATAAAACATAACATGAGAAAACATTTGATAAAAATGAACATTCAAATTCAGTTTACGACGAAAATGATTTCATTAACGATGATTGCACTCATCGCACTCATAATGTAAACAATTAATTTCGCATATTGGTATAGGTGGCACTTACAAAATTGTTTCAGCAGCACAGAAATGATCTGGGGGGGAACTGATGAACGGTTAGAGCGAGCGTCAGTCGTGAAAAATAACATATCTACGACTTCACAATGTTTACAGTGAATGCGTCACTTTATTGTGTGTGAAATTGGAGGAAACACTTAAAAAGTTACGTTTGAAACAGCTGCTTTTTTTGTGATTGGGTAAACTATTTTTAAGTAACGGAATACACTACACTGTATCTAATTTAAAACATCCAATTTCGCACATTTCATAAATGATTTTTGGACTCATGATTTGATGTATATGTCGTGCCGAATTCACGTAATTGCCGATTCCGCGTAATAGGCAACAATTTTGCCCATTTCGCGTAATCGGCAAAACGCTGCCCAATACGTGAAATCGGCAGCGTTTTGCTGAAATCGCGTAAAGGCCTCTAAAACTTGCCTATTTCGCGAATTCGGCAGCCGATTACGCGGAATCGGCAGCCGATTACGCGTAATGGGCAAGTTGCCCATTACGCGAAATCGGCAATAGCAAGTTAAGTGTGCGTGCGTGCGTGCGTGTGTGTGTGTGTGTGTGTGTGTGTGTGTGTGTCTGTGTGTGTGTGTCTGTGTGTGTGTGTCTGTGTGTGTCTGTGTGTGTGTGTCTGTGTGTGTGTGTCATCTGTGGGGTCATCAGATGTATTGTCATTCTCTTCTTCTTGAGATCTTGGATCTGTCTGGGAACAATCGGATTGTTCTGATTCCTCATCTCCAGTCTCTAAATCTGCACTGGTAGCCACATCTTCTTCTTTGTCTACTGCCATAACGTCTTGAGCAACGGGTTCTGCCGCTCCTATCAACTCTGGTATGGCCATGGCTTCGTCTGTAACTCCCTCTGGCCCTGTTATCTCTGGTACGGCCATGGCCATGGCCTCGTCATCAACTTCCTCGGTCCCTGTCATCTCTCGTATGGCAGATTCCAACTCTTCCTCTGTCGTCAGCACGTCTGCAACTTCTTTAGGCAGAAAGGTGTTCTGCAGACCCAATCTCGGTTTTTCCCCAAACAACACCTCGTATGGAGTTTTGTTCTGCAGATTTCTGTGTGGGGATGAATTATTTTGTAGCTGGACAAAGCGGAGCCCTTCAGACCAGTTACTGGTGCCGTTGTCGATGGTCCACGCTATCAGCATTTGCTTCACATCTGCGTTCGATCGTTCTACTGAACCCTGGCTCTGGGGATGTCGAGCCCGCCCATGTACAATGCGAAGGTTTTGCCACATGTTTTTGAGTTCGTCAACCACAGAAGCAACAAATTCTCGACCATTGTCGCTTTGGAGGATACACGGAGCGCCAATCATTGTGAAGTTGTATGCAACTTCTGCCGCTCTTTTGCTTTTCAGCGGTCGTAGGACCAGGAACTTTGTGAAATGGTCCTGGTAATTAAGAATGTGCACGAAGCCGCCGTCAGGGGATGACTCCATGTTGATAAGGTCCACCTGGCCTCTGTCGCAGAAAGACTTTGACCTGACAGGTTTCACAAC
>NC_090245.1:67973540-68028365 GCF_037325665.1 Littorina saxatilis
AAGCAAACGCCAGGTGATTTGCCTCATGAAAAATAATTTGTTTACATGTTTTATTTCCCTTTTTTATTTTTATTTATGTGATTTATTGTTTACTTATTCTTGAGAATGGTTTGTATTATTTGATTAGTTGTTCTTGTTCTTGTGGTTGTTGTTTGTTTGTTTGTGTGTTCGTGTGTGTTTGTTTGTGTGTGTGTGTGTGTGTGTGTGTGTGTGTGTGTGTGTGTGTGTGTGTGTGTGTGTGCGTGTGTGTGTGTGTGTGTGAGAGAGATTGTGTGTGTGTGTGGGTGGGGGGTGTGGGTGTGTGTATGTGTTTAGGGGGGGGGGGGGTGGGTCTGTATGTAAAAAGCAAAATGTTACAGTCGCAAAAAACGACAGTTATTATCATTCCAAATAAGTCCGTAGTGGCTTCAAGATCTACACAAACACAAAAATACACAATTTCCTGGCGGATACTGAGAACGATAGTTTTCATGGAAATGATTACTTCGCTGATCACATGCACGGTAGGCCTCTCTCTGTTCTATTCTCAGACCTGACAGCCAAATCTGCCACGCACGTGTCAGGGAATGTCATGCCGTCATCATGATTTACGTCACACAGATGACCGGTCCGTCGCGATATAACCTTGAATGGTTGAAAACGACGTTAAACACCAAATAAAGAAAGAAAGATGACCGGTCACGCATGACTGACCAAGTCAGGCCGGGGATGTGAGGTCAGAGCGTGCACTATGTGCCGTTTTTGTGTTTTGCCAGTTCCAGTGTAGTGTCCACTCAGCCGCAAACTTCAAGTTGTGCATGCGCTGTGGCTAGCAAGGTCGAATCGCGTTGATATGAGCTGCCTAATAAAATGTCTATGATTTTAATACTTTTTAGCCCCTCGTCGTCTGATAAAAATCGTACATGTATATAAACATCGTCAGAACAACAAAATCAAGAAGAAAAAAAACAGGAAAAAACCATCAATAGAGATCAACAACCAAGCGCAACACGTCATCCACAGCAACACCAACAATTGCATCAAAAACTCTTTCCTGATCATCCCTGCCGGCCAATGCCAACGATGACCATGATACAAGCAATGAAGCAAGCTAAACGTTTGACATTAAACAAACAGACGGACAGCGTTTCCTCATTGGGTACATGTGCGAGCCTAACGTGTCTCCGTGGGCCAGAAACACATGCTGGTTTGTACGATGAGTGGGCATGCTCATTGACTGAGATATAATTATGTGCAAGCACAAGTGGATCATCAACCGGTTGCAAGCGGGCGCCGACAGAGACAAGTGTAGAGCGACGACTACTTGTTAGATTATCCACTTTTGCGGTGCAAGTAATTCCAGCGCTTAACCGCTCCCTTGCCTGTTTTGTTACAGGACAGTGCAATAATTAGAAAAAATACCAACAAACAAACGAATGTATGCGTTGTTTGTTTGTTTTTTTCTCTTGTTTGTTTGTTTGTTCGCCTAAAGATGTCTTGTTTGTTTGTTTGTCTTTTGTTTTGTTTGTTTGCTTGGTTTGTTTTTAGTTTATTTGGGTTGTTTGTTTGTTTGTTTGTTTGTTTGTTTGTTTGTTTGATTTTACGAGCCTTATTTGTCAACTCACACCGCCCGCGGCTACCGACCACTTCCTCTGCCCCCTCCTTCCAGACACATTAGGGACTGTATGTTTATCATGAAAAAGCCTTGGGTAATTTAAACTTGCAATCCGGACAAACTCTTTGCGAATCTACAGTTGAAACCCCGTCAGTGCAAACCTTGCAGCGCCTGCAGGAGACAGTTAGTATTTATCTAAACGCAACCAAGTAAACCTCTTGCAACTCTGTAAAAACAAAAATGTTAAAAAGCTTAGATAACGACCAGCAACAATAAAACAAGGAGAAAAAAACAAATTTCCTCTAAATCTAAAAGGTCCCACCTAAACCTCACAGTGTGAGAAAAACAAGAAAAACTGAGAAACAAACAGACAACGAATAAAACAGACAACGAGAGGAAAACGACATTTCAAAACAACGTAGCAGCTCTTCATCTCAAAGTGAGCCTTTGTCCTCACAGTTCAAACCTATAGCAGAACCTACAAACAGCTAAGCAATTCAACCGTTTGCCCTGCAACCACTGGGCCCACCTCGGCCCTCAGGTATCGGAGCGGTGAGAGTTAGGCGGATGGCGCAGGTTTTGAGAGAAGAGCAGGTAAAAGAGGAACACCTGAGCAAACTGGCAAGGTGTTAATGGCTGGCAGCTTTCCCGCCTACTCTGGGGAGAAGAGATACGTTACCGACACACACGCGTACGGGCACGTGCACTACCAAAAAAAGAAACCTTCAGTTCTATTACAGAAAGCATAACCACGGATCTTTGGGGAGAAAGTGTTTTTAAGCTTAAATAAAGAATCTGTGTATTTGTAGTGTACCTGTATTAAAGGTACATTCTTTCTCGTGTAAGCGATCATGTGAAACGTTACAGATATGTCGTGCTTTTTCACAGGATAAGAGCACCATCCGACCTAAGCACATACTAAAAATCAACAGCATGGCTAGCTGTTTCCTGTGCATAGGAAGAATTGTGTGTTAGGTCAAAGGCACCTATGTCAATCTGCTGCATTAATATTGCAACAAAACCCCACTCTGCACAAATTCAGCATTATTTATGCTATGCGGTGTCCCAATAAAAGGATCGATGCTCTTATTCCGTGCAGATCTGTCGCAATGAGCATTCTGTTCATTGTGTACACGGGGAGGACAGAAACTTTTACATTGTGTATGCATTCCATAAATAACTCGAATAAATGCCATAAACATTATCATCAATAGATAGATCAATAGATACACGCATAACGCTCCTTCGGCATCTGGAATTTGTTTCAGGTTGAATTCTTCAGTCGAAAAGTCTCTGCAGAGTAAGCTCCAGTTGAAATCTCATTTTTGATTACCATAATTTGCAAAAATTGCACACACCAAAAGAGCAAACAAAGTGAAACCTCAAAAACAAATAGAAACAATAACTCGCGGCAGATTATGATTTTGACAACGACTATTTAATGTTGCCAGATTATTCATTCCAATGCAATGAAAAGCAAACACATGCCAACACTCTGTCAATCACGAGAAGTGTTATAGCTAATCTATGCCAACTGTATACTTAAGCAATGACAGTAATCATACGACGTTAATTAGCTCGTCACATGTGTTGACGTGAGCAGAAATTATCTTTCTGCTTTACGCAATAAAGTCTGGATTATTAGAACGTTATCGTTATAATACATGTCCCTTTTTTTTTTATAAAACAGACACTTGACACTTAGTTAATTTTTTTCCAATAGTGAAACGATCGATGGTGATGGGCAGAGTTCATGTATTTGACTTTTTTAATAAACCAGGATAAATGGAAGGGAGGGGGTCCCCTACACACAAAATAAAAAGTCAACAGTTATTTACCGGCAACAGCGTGCACCGTCTTTTTGCGAGCCAGAAACTGTATTTTTAAAAACAAAAAACTATATAAAAAAAAAAATATAAAAAACACCACCAGATAGACCTGCTAACGTTCCAACATTCAGAATCCTGTCTCTTTAAACACACTCCTTCGCACGTTCAGCTCGTTTTACTATTGACAAAAGAGAGGAACAAGGCGCACAGAAGGGGCCAGGCAGGAATTGGCTAGCGGGGGCAAAAACACTGGTACAGGTGTCTGTCATTTGCGGGTATGGTGCAGCAATTCTCCGGTGATGCAACGCCGCACTGACAGACGGCCCGCGGCACTGCCTGCAAGATGATGTTACTTACCGGTTCTGGAATTCTCGCAGCGCTGACAACGGAATTGGCAGGGGATGGGAGTAAAGGAAGAAACGAAGGGGGCTGGGGGTGAAGAGGAGGTGGGGTGGGGGAGAAAGAAAGGTGGATGCGGGATGGGGGGAGTGTTGGAGTTTAGGAAAGGGGGTGGAGGCGGAGGTTTGGTGGGGGATGTCGAGGGAGAGGGAGAGAGAAAGGTGGATGCGGGATGGGGGGAGTGTTGGAGTTTAGGAAAGGGGGTGGAGGCGGAGGTTTGGTGGGGGATGTCGAGGGAGAGGGAGAGAGAAAGGTGGATGCGGGATGGGGGAAGTGTTGGAGTTAGGAAAGGGGGTGGAGGCGGAGGCTTGGTGGGGGATGTCGAGGGAGGGGGAGAGAGAAAGATGGATGCGGGATGGGGGAGTGTTGGAGTTAGGAAAGGGGGGTGGAGGAGGAGGTATCCTTGGCACACAGGGTCAAAAATCCCCAAAATAAGGCCTTACAAAAATAAGCCCTGATTTTGAAAATAAGGCCTTATTTTTGGAAATAAGCCCTTATTTTCGAGAAAAAAGGTCTTATTTTGAAAATAAGGCCTTAAATCTCTATGGTCATAAAAAAATGAGGGCGTAAAGAAATAAGGCCTTATTTACTTTAAGACCTTAATTAAATAAGGCCTTATTTTCGATAAGGCCTTAGGAAAATAAGGCCTTAAGAAAAATAAGCCCTTAAAAAATAAGGCCTTAAAAAAATAAGGCCTTATTTTTCTGCGCATCACTACTGCTCACCCTGATAGCAACACACAATAACTTAATGGCACATATAGACGATAACACACTCACACATTCACTCACATGCACGCGCACACTCACGAACGCACATATGAAAAAAAGAGATAATAAATGGAACAAGAGAAAACATTTTTAAACCATAAAACACTAGTTGAAATTGGTTGTCGCACCTGCACTCTCCTGTACACCTGTACCTACTCTAACACATTTGCAAACACACACACACACACACACACACACACACACACACACACACACACACACACACACACACACACACACACACACACACACACACACACACAAACGTAGAAACAAAGACACACAGATACGTAAAGACATACCAACACACAAACACACAAACACACAGACACACACTCACACAAACGCACGCACGAACCCACACACACACACACACACACACACACACACACACACACACACACACACTCTCTCTCTCCCTCTCTCCCTCTCTCTCTCTCTCTTTCTATCTTTCTCTGTCTATCAGTCCGTCCGTCATTTCGTTTGTCAGTCCGTCTGTCTAACTGTCTGTCAATCCGTCTGTTTGTCTGTGTCTCTTGTCTCTCTCTCTCTCTCTCTCTCTCTCTCTCTCTCCCTCTCTCTCTCTCTCTCTCTCTCTATCGCTCTCTCTCTCTCTCCCTCTCTCTTTCTCTATCTCTCTCTCTCTCTCTCTCTCTCTCTCTCTCTCTCTCTCTCTCTCTCTCTCTCTCTCTCTCTCTCTCTCTCTCTCTCTCTCTACCAGCATACGACTGAGAGGCGCAAAAATAAGGCCTTAAAAAAATAAGGCCTCAAAAGAATAAGGCCTTATTTCCAATATGACCTTCAGAAAAATAAGGCCTTATTTCTTGAAAATAAGCCCTTATTTCAGGAAATAAGGCCTTATTCCTTTAAGGCCTTATTTTTGGGATTTTTGACCCTTTGTGCCAAGGATAAGGAGGTTTGGTGGGGAATGTCGAGGGAGGGGGGGGGGGGGGAGAGAGAAAGGAGGATGCGGGGTGGGGGAAGTGTTGGAATTTAGAAAAAGGGATTGGAGGAGGAGGTTTGATGGGGGAGAAAGGAAGATGCAGGGTAAGTTAAGGGTGGGAGAGGGGAAGGTAAGTGGGATGGTGATAGAGGTGGAAAGAAATGTTGGGAGAGGCAGAGAAGATTAAGAGAAAAGAGACAGGGAGATTTTTTGTAACTTGTTTATGTTCAGGGTAATGATTACACACTCTTTTTTTTACATTTAGTCAAGTTTTGTTTTTATTTGCTGTACGCTTTATTTCTGCCCCATTTTCCCCTATTGTCCTCTTTTTTGCCCAAGTATTTTCTTCTCCCTCTTCATTTTTCATTCGTTTGTGTGTTTGTTTGTTCGTATTTCGACAAATAGAAATGTACGTCTTCTTAAAGCCCAACAGCCGATCTACGTAAAGTGCAGTTGATTGGTTGCAGTTACATTTGTTTTCTTTTTTTACCTTTTTTTTTTTCCTTCTTTCAAAATTTCAAACATAAATCACTGACAAATAAATTGATAAATAAATAAAACATAAATTAATGAATAAATAAATAAATAAACGACTAAAAAAATTGGTACGATCGAAGTCCAAACGATAACGTTGTTTCACACACATAAGTACCGCCTTTGTTGTCTTAAAGAACAAATCTGTCACAAAAGCCCAGTACCTGACTTTAGAGCTGTCTGGCATAATCTGACACTAGGAAACCCGTTTTGCATTTCTGTTGAAAGAAAAAGATAGAAACATAAATCTTCTAAAACAATAACTTTTCCAACTCTTATGCGTTGTAAGTGTCCACTTGATTTTTACCGACAGGCTCTCTCTCTCTCTCTCTCTCTCTCTCTCTCTCTCTCTCTCTCTCTCTCTCTCTCTCTCTCTCTCTCTCTCTCTCTCTCTCTCTCTCTCTCTCTCTCTCTCTCACTCTCTCTCTCTCTCTCTCTCTCTCTTCCTCCCTCTTAGTCTCTCTCTCTCTCTATGGATTGAGAAAGGAACACTCTGTGGGGTGCCTTTCTCAAATTACGTCGAAAAGCGCCTGTGCTTGTACGGGCTATTTTCTGCTGACCGAGCTTAGCACGGGAAATACGTTTTCCTGCACTATTTACGGGACGTCCACTCGTAGCAGAAAGCTAAGTGCACCGAGCTATTGCGCCGTTTTCCACCAAGTCATCCTTTATTATTTGTGATTATATTTGAGTGGTAACAACGTGGGGTGTGTGACACCTGCATAACCGGCTATCTTTTCTATCTATACACGGGATCAGCGTGTTATTATCATTTTCTAAACTTTAACTGGCATTTTTGTCAGTGACCTATATTTTACGTTTTGAACGTAAAACATCTTTTGGAGTGAAGTCTCGAGGGAGGTGGCGAGTTAGTATATAAACAGGCGTCTGAAACTTATACTTTTGTTGATTCTATCTATTTGTATGACTGCGAGAGTGGATCGTGGTGTGGTTAGTTAGTTAGTTAGTAGTAACTAACCGTTCATAATCACCTTATGTGATATATTGAAACGTGACTCTCTCTCTCTCTCTCTCTCTCTCTCTCTCTCTCTCTCTCTCTCTCTCTCTCTCTCTCTCGCTCTCTCTCTCTCTCTCCCCCTCTCTCTCTCTCTCTCGCTATTTGTATTTGCCTTCTGTGCATTACAGTTACTGTTCAAGTATAATTATGTGTCTCTTTTTTCGTCTTTTTTTCTTTTAGCAACATCCTTGAAGCTTCGACATAAAGCAAGGAAAAGAGGACGTCAGTTGCCATTCAGTATTAATTTTTTACATACCGAATTTCATTGCCATTCAGGCAGTCCGTAAACAATTTTCAGCGCACACTCCTCGGTTCCCACAGACATGCAGGCCATAATTTCATGTTACACAACGCACCATCGCCTCGGACCTTGAAGTCCCTTCTCGACCCGTCATCTCAGCACCACGCCATTTTTATTCCCAGACGGCACAGCGTTCCCACTTGGCGCAAACCGAGCGGAAGGTGCCAAGTGGCAATTTGGCTCAATCAAAAATTCATGACCCATTCGGGAAAGATGCTTTCAATCATGAAAAGGAGAGTGTCGAAATCAGAAAGCTTTAACCATAATCGGATAAAGCTGGCCAACGTAAGCGAAGTTATCTTGCACCAAAGGGAGAGCACTTTCCGCGTTGGCAGCTGCTCTCGAGACTGAGGAGACAGTTTTAGTCTTTTGATGCTGAAGAGTGCTTTATTATAACCTGCTAGGTTTTAGGAGCTGACTTTCTATTATTATGGGGGCGAGGACGCCCCCATTCTATACGGATAGTTTCGAGGTTGACCATGGGCAGCGCCATTTTGTTGTGAAATACGTCATCAGTTTGTGTACACAGGAAGTTGTGACATCCGTCACCCTATGGGAGGGGTGACGTCAAAATTGTTCATCTGTAGAAAGTTGTGAAATCCGTCACCCTATGGGAGGGGTGACGTCAAAATTGGTCATCACAGAGTTTGTGTAACACAGGAAGTTGTGAAATACGTCACCCTATGGGAGGGGTGACGTCAAAATTGTTCAACAAAAACATGATATGTCGCATTGTGCAGGGTCAACTGCAACAAACTCAAACCGAGCCATTCATACCTAGCTGTATTTGAGTGACTTATATACCCGACATTTTTATTTCTTATTTTTAGCACAGGTGTAGGAAAAATCATGAACCAAAATGTTATTTATTTTCTAATTTAACATTTTTTTTACAAATATGACCATGGTCTTTTAAACATACAGTGACATTAAACATTGTTATGTTAAAAAAAAGAAAAAAGAAAAAAAGCTTTTGTGCACAAATCAGAAAATACATTGTACATTTTACCTACAGGCCAAACCGTGAGTGTCTGTGGCAAAGCCCGACCCAGGAAATTGCACTGATTTTATATTTAGATCAGAGAGAAATTGTCAAGAACAGGCGCTTGCATTTGGATGTGTCCAATGATAGTAGGTTTGGTTGTGATCAATCAGAATAATGTAGGAATAAAAATGTATGACAGTTTAGTATGATGACATGTAATTCACATATGCTGAAATATGATATTATACATCATGTAATATTATTATGGCTGTTGCCATGACCATGAAACCCAACAAAGGTTTAATGTAATGTAATTCAAAATACCAAAACCGAGCACCTATTAATCTCGTCTTTGCGCGTGAAGATTGAGGCCGTCTGCCAGCAGCGGTTAGGTCATACAGTGGAACCCCTCTCTAGCGACCTTTAAAATGTTGACAAAAATCGGTCCTTGTGGAGGGGGGTCCTTACAGAGGGAGGGGGGCGGAGTCAGGGGGCCACAAAGAAAGTCAGATTTAAAAAAAAAAAGAAAACAGAGAAGTTTGAGTTGCTGACGACCGTTCTCTCTGAAAGCAAACTGCTTCGATTTCATGTTTGTCCTTGGTGTCCACCAGTTCTGGTGCATGTACTACCCTGGCCAAGTTTCCTCTCAAGACATCAAAGAGACCGCCCCAGTATACTCTACAGCCTCTGGGCGAACCACCTCTCATAGCTAAAACTGGGTCAATGACCCCTGGGAAGAAGGTCAGTGTCTATAAAATTTTACTCCTAGGCCTGCGGCCAGGGGGGGGGGGAGTATACCGGTACCATTTGAGAATCAGACCAAATGAGAATTGAACCATTTGAGAACATCCTTTTTTTTCAATCACTACATCGAAGGCCTGCGGCCCGGGGTTCACAAGGGTTGGTTTGTTTGTTTGTTTCAAACCCACACCCATATACACACATTTCCCATTTAAACCATTTGTCGGCCCCCTGTCGATATTTATCGACTAAGTTCCTTGGGGTTTTATTGGCTTAGGTTTAAAACGTTTTATATATCAATGGCTCGTTGTGAAAATTAATACAAGTCAGAAGAAACACAACACGTGACAACCTCAACTTTCAAAATCAAAACACTAACAGTAAAAAGCTCCATAACTTATATCGTTCATAGTCTTTACGTCCAGTTTACTATATATATCGCAGACATGCAGTTATAGTTACACACCGTTTCATTAAGTCAGTATTAGTATGTCTCTAGAACTGTCAACTGCATCAAAACTCACTCACTTAGATCCTACTTAATATATGAATTTCCACTTTGATTTTCATGTTTGCCCTTCTTAATTATTACTGCAACTCTGCTTCTTGTACACGAACAGATAGATAAATAATTCGATACATGACTCGTGAATAGTTCCATAAATGAATAACTAAATAAATAATAAATATTTAATAAATTAATAAGTTGTAGGTATTCTAACAAGGGTTGTTTTGTGTGTTTTTTGTCCAGACACCGCAAAATAAATTTCTCGGAAAAACACAATCGCACCACGAGTGCAACAATGTAAAGGGCGGATGGGCAGATCCAAAAGAAAAAGCAGAAAGAAATGTCCTGGCGGCAGTCTGGGATTCAAGAGACAGGCAGGACTGCAGTAGATACAGAACAACACGTCTGCAGTCATCCAATTTTCTCTCTTCCAGGACCCCGCTATTCCGCGCCCAGCAACACGGTGTGACACTGAGCCATCGCGGACGACGAGAAGGTCGAATTATCCCTCCTTTAGATTTCTATTTGATATGCAAAGTTGAACATTGCGATGAGTTAATACAATGACGAAATGCTTTTGCATTTTTAGGGGCCCTTTGAAAAATAGATGTTCGATCAAGAAACCCGTGCAAGCTACCTTCCGGAACCACACAGCAATGTGCAAACGACGTGTAAGTACCTATACGAATATTCAATAAACCACGTTGGACACATACCAAACGACGTGTAAGTACCTATACGAATAGCCTATACAATAAACCACGTTGGACACATACCAAACGACGTGTAAGTCCCTATACGAATATACAATGAACCACGTTGGACACATACCAAACGACGTGTAAGTCCCTATACGAATATACAATAAACCATGTTGGACACATACCAAACGACGTGTAAGTACCTATACGAATATACAATAAACCATGTTGGACACATACCAAACGACGTGTAAGTCCCTATACGAATATACAATGAACCACGTTGGACACATACCAAACGACGTGTAAGTACCTATACGAATATACAATGAACCACGTTGGACACATACCAAACGACGTGTAAGGACCTATATGAATATACAATAAACCACGTTGGACACATACCAAACGACGTGTAAGTATATACATAGGCGAACATACAATAAACCATGTTGGACATATACCAAAAATATACAGCTTGGCTGCTTCCTGTTCGGAGTGCAAACAGTTTGCTGAAATTAGTTTCGCAGATTTGCCATATAATGTATGTCTTATTAGGGAAATTATTCAGCAGAAAATTCCAACTATGCACAAAGAGCAATCGGGCTGAAGATGTTTGCTGTGTGTCCCAGATGAAGAATGTTCTCATTCTGAGATCTGTGGCGGTGAAAAGGATTGTGTACGCGAGAAAGAAGGGGGCTTTGAATGAACTGCTAAACTGGCAGTGTCCTAGTCTTATCCCCTGAATATGCCTCGTC
Source organism: Littorina saxatilis (assembly GCF_037325665.1). Taxonomy (NCBI): domain Eukaryota; kingdom Metazoa; phylum Mollusca; class Gastropoda; order Littorinimorpha; family Littorinidae; genus Littorina; species Littorina saxatilis. Next base: position 67,984,622 of record NC_090245.1, read on the forward strand.
CACCACGTTAAAATCATAACAAGAAAAGTGGGTTGTTTTTTTTAAATCAACAGGAGCCGTAGCTGTGTTAAAAAGAAAGAAGAGGTGATGTGCGGGTACCTCGTTTGAAACGGGGTTACATGTATGGCAAGTTTTGTAAGGCCGGTGGCGGAATTATAATTATATAGTAGAGGCATGCTCGGCCCCTCAAAAAGACACTGAGAAAGCTCCCTTGCACCGCGCACGGTTTTCGCAGACGGACAGCATCAATGCCCAAAGCAAGTAGTACAGATGCCACGCGCGGAATTGCGGGGTCCCAGCCAGGTCGAAGCGGGCAATTAGTGGGGAAGGAACGGCAACAAGCTTTTATCGACTGCCGCTCATTTCCACGCCAGTCTCTGATTAAAACAAGACCGCCCTCCGATGCCAGACTTTCCCCCGATTTCTGCGCGCTATTTGCAAGATTTTGGGGGTCTCCGGGGTTAAGACTGCCTTATCAGGCGATGCGCACTCGGGCAATTAACTGCAGTGGTTTTCGGGCTTTTGTCTTCATTTTGCAAATGGTTAAATGAATGAATGAGCTCATAGAGGTTTAAACTGAATGTGTGGGATTCAGGCTAGGCAGTACTTCTTTTTTTTTTTGATCGAAAAGTGGTTTTAGGTTTTTAAATTCAAATTTCTTTTGTTCAAAATATCAGTGATTTTTCGGATTTGATGAATATGATGGCTGATTCCACCTTTCAATCGCATGGTGGACGGAGTTCCTCAGAGAACAGCAGGTACCTCCAGAAGACATGATCCCTCAGCATTTCTTCTTTACTCGTGGCATGAAAAAGGAAACAAAAAGACTGACTGATGAGCAAACACTATTGATTTTCTTCCATGATTGTATTGACATTTTCATTAACGTCTTACGAGGCTGCCCTGTCGCTTGCACCATAGAAGAAGGGGCAATGTCCAACCAGAAACAACGATACAGATTTTGGGTAGTTAGCCTGTCAACAAACGTCAGATGAGAGGCCTGATCCGATTGGCTGAGCCCGTGTCAGCCGGCTTCAAAGAGAGGCTCGTGTTGAATCAATCTTACTCTACGTCGCTGTTTTTTCTCTCTTGTGTCTATACCGTTTACCTTCAACCATCTTTTTCAGCTGACTGTCTTTTTAAGCTTTTTTTCCTTTTCGGAAAATGCAAAAATCATTGTGTCTTCCTCTTGTTGTGCGCTGAAATAGTGCTCATACGTCTTGTATCTATAGCATTTGTTTGTGCGCTGAAATAGTGCTCATACGTCTTGTATCTATAGCATTTGTTTGTGCGCTGAAATAGTGCTCATACGTCTTGTATCTATAGGATTTGTTTCACATGTAGAAATATTATCTTGACGATGGTATTGTCGCACCTTTCATTGCAGTTCTATCCATATTGCTAAGGCATTCCAAGATGTTTTTGTCAGACATATATGTTCTGCCGCTATCTGAACTCGTTTTAGGCCACCCGTTCCACCCCCTGCCACTAACACCAACCCCCACCCCCCACCCCCCCCCCCCCCCCCACCCCGAACTGCACCCCACCACCCCCAACGATCCCCACCCCCAGTACCTTTCGTACTCCACTCTTCACCATCACCTTCAACCGCATACTGAAAGACATCATGTCTCTTTTACGAGTCAAGTCAAGGTTCATGTTCGCTTCCAGAGATTCCTTTGTTGGTACAAGGAAAGAAAGTAAATAGTGTATGAGAAAACCAATATTCCGAATCTTAAAACGTGCACGTGACCACTCCAAAAGGTCGCACTGACCTTCCGCTCAGTAACAGCAACGTGTATATGACTGCATGTGCTTGAAACCTAATTTCCACCATTGTTTTTTAACTTTTAAAAACAAAACCCGTTTATTCATTTTCTACCGTTCTGTCAAACCCCACAATAAATTCGACCGACGTAACAATAATCAGCCCAAATCGGCGCAGATTCCCACTTTTGTGATTTACTTTACAAAAGAAAGTCCGAATTTGCGTTTGTTTGTTTGTTTGTTTATTTGTTTGTTTATTCTTTTATCCCGTTCTGCCATCCCCAACATCATAACACTGACCAACATAATAAAAAATGATTTCGAATTTGAACTCATCCTTATAAAAGATTGAACTAATAAACAATTCATTCCCAGCTACCTCATTGCTCCCGAGACTGTCCCTGCACGCGCTGACACGCCCTTTGTTCGATGACCCTAAAGGTCGCAAGATCACATCCGGCATGATGTTCAAACAATGCCGAACAAAGCAATCGACGTTTCTGTCCGGATCAAAGGCATATTGAAAAATCAAGGGCTCCTGGTCTCCGGTAATGAGACTGAAGTAGCGAGAGGTTGTGGGAGAGAGAGGGAGGGGGCGGGGGTTAGGTCTTTGAGTGGGAACAGTTTCAACACAATTTGCTGGTGATCTAAGGTCACCAGGGTTGTTGTCTGTGCAGGTCGATGAAGAGCGATTCGTGGCGTTGCGCGATTCGCACGTGCACTAGCTCCCAGCTGTGGGTTGTTACCCGTTCTAGCTTTTTGGATGTTTGTTTTCAGGTCACTGACATACTTTTATGTGATAACGATGTTATTTACTCGCAACCTTTGTTCTTTTGGCGTTTGTACTTGTCAAGCCTTCAGACCAGTCTGTGAGACGGCTGAGGCTGTCTTTGCTGCTTTCTCCCTGTCGCCATGAGATGTTGGGAGCCTTTAATGTGGACATTTCAGTTGGCGGGAAGGATTGCTAAGAAACCCGGCACAAAAATGAAAGCAAATATAAAAATAATAGAATACTGCGCGCCCCCATCCGAACCCATCACTTCCACACACACACACACACACACACACACACACATGCACACGCATTCTCTCTCTCTCTCTCTCTCTCTCTCTCTCTCTCTCTCACTCCATCTATCTCTTTATCGTCGCCATCATCCCCCCCCCCCCCCCCATCTTCTAGCCCACTCGACTGCTGCCCAGTGTAACTGAGAATCTGAATCCCCGTGAGAACGGCTATCGGATATGATCTATAGCAGTTTTATTGGTGTGGTCACGGGTACATTGGATTAGCAGGGAATTTATCGTGTTTGCATATTCACAACAACAGTGAATCACGAAAACTTCTTCGATTAGCTGGGGCAAAAAGTTCTGGGAACGTGTTTATTTTGTGGAGGAAACATCGTGGGGATAAAACAAACAGGACAAGATCGATTCTTGGCTGTTTGTCTTCTCTGATCAACTTAGGCTAACCATAGCTTACATGGCGAATGAGAGACAATCTAACTATTCGATAACGCATCACTCAGTCAACCAATTGACAACACTGATCAACAAATCCAGGAAGCAGTTTTAGCAGATCGCGCGAAACTTTTTTTCCGTACAACATGAAGGAGTAACATTGTTTTGCGTTTTTAATCCTGATTTTGAATAAATAAATACAGGGTTGTTGCTTTTTTTCCAATATCAAAATTTCATCTGGATTTAGCTGCCGAACTTCGGTCATAAAATTCAACAACTGACGAACAGACGGTTTTCTAAACGAAGCTACAGTATTATGTAACCACGTAACAAGTTTTTGTTTAATTTGTAGCTATAACAGATTGGTCCCTCTTTATGGTGTGGGCGAGATGAGAAAAAATATTCTCGTACCCTGTTGATATTGTCAAAGTTTTTTCCCCGCCCAAATGTAACTACATTTCGCAAAATAAACCATGCCACTTTTGGGCTTTTTCGTTCGCTCTGGATTGTTTGCTGGAAATGTCCACTGAATGGTGTCATTAGAAACAAATCCTAACTGATTTTGATAATAAATCTTGCAGAAAGCATGCAGCTGCACCAGTGTCTGTTTCAATCACATATCCGCCTGGCTTTTATTCAGTTAATGAGCAACAACTCATCCAGAGACGAAGGTCAAGGTCTGCGCTGCGTCCTGCCCGTCGTTCGCTGCTGGAAGCAGACGACAAGTTAATGAAGCTGTGATCATTCAAAACGCATCCTTTGAATGGCCACAAAAGTGTCAGCCAGGCGTGTGACTGTGTCAGTTGGTTCCTGCTGCTAACGGTCTAAGCGTCTGATGTACAGCTGACATGGCGCTTCATACATCAACGCTAGATGGTGGTCGCGACCCTTTGACCCTCTTCTGCGCATGCGTCATCAATTGCAGCTTCGTCGTTACGACTTCCTGTTGCGTCACGCCTACATGTTCGGCACCGTGAGTCATGTTGTCATTTTAGGGTATTATGGGAAAAGCAACACATGACGTTTTCATCACTTCTTTCGCTGAAGAATTCTGTTGCTTCCTTTTTTTAAAAAAGAGCGAGGTAAAGAAAACTTGATGCGAATTCGTGGATACTGAAGTAGCTGTGAGAGTTGTCGGTAGTGGTAGCATTTGCCTGGGTTTGATGTCCAAACCCAAACAATCTGAGTCTTTAAAAGAGATGTTTAGACATTCAATGCGAATAAAAAATAAACAAAGTTTGAATACTCATATGTAACCAATGTCAAATAAAGGCGCCTCAAGAAGTACAACATTGTCTACACTGTGAGTTAACATTTTAATTATAATTTTAACACTATAAAATAGGAGTCATTTCCAGAGACTGGAAACAGAGACACTTTCTAACCTAAGTTCATTATATGTGTGTGTGTGTGTGTCTGTCCTACCGTGTTTGTAATGCTTTGTTTCGTCAGTAATTAAACGTTCCAATAACTTACCAATCTCGTTTTTTTATTCTGAGTTTTGGAATGTTATCAGTCTAAGAGTATCTGTATTTCAATGTCAAACCACTAGGAGTTATAAAACCTTGTCTATCCATTCCTGACGTGTAAATGCTGTCAAATTTCTCTTACGACGATCACTTTCTGCAGTTTCACTTGCTGCCATGCACACAGGACAAAAAGGCAACAGAGTCAAAGGTAGCCTCGTAAACGTTCATGTTCACCACAAGAGATATTTTCATGTCTTTAAAACAGATGAGAGCATCTTTTAGCCCTGTTACGTGGCACACTGTCTGTAGGACGGTAAGTTAACACTATTAGCAAAAGCTTAGATTTGATCTCTCTCTCTCTCTCTCTCTCTCTCTCTCTCTCTCTCTCTCTCTCTCTCTCTCTCTCTCTCTCTCTCTCTCTTTCTCTAATGAATCTAACATTAATTACCAAAACCGCTTCCTGAAACAAAAGCCTTGCACTAAGCCTGCTATGGTGTAGTGTGTCTACGCTTGCTCACTTTTATCGGACACGGCCTTATCGGTCGTGACAGTTTATGTGTTCATTATCGGACAGCCCCCTGTCGTTATCGTCTAAGCGTTTCACAGAACACATCATCTTGATCCGGGACGCCAATAAATCGTGATATTATGGCGATTGCACGACCAAAATGCGCGAAACATGCCAAGGACGCTTATTTGACTTTGAGATTAGCGTGATATGTCACCGTTAAATGGATTTTTAGGGGCGTGGCTTTTCGCCCGCTCTGAGTGCAGTGCCCTCTGAATCGGTGCTGAATACAGGATGTTCTTCAGTGGGTTCGATTCTGTTGTCAAACAGATGGACAATTGTGATGCGATTTGTTAGAGATTAAACTATTTCCTAATTTAATAAGAATACTAGATACGATCTTTCTCTCTTTCTGTCTGTCTGTCTGTCTGTCTGTCTGTCTGTCTGTGTGTCTGTCTGTCTGTCTGTCTCTGTCTGTCTGTCTGTCTGTCTGTCTGTCTGTCTGTCTGTCTGTCTGTCTCTCTCTCTCTCTCTCTCTCTCTCTCTCTCTCTCTCTCTCTCTCTCTTTTACACTGCTAAGAGATTTTAATAATCTCAGACGAAAGTCTCTGCGGCTGACGTTCAGTTGTTTCTTTCAAAATGGTGCTATATTACTAGATAAGCCGTGTAAATAGAGAATACTACATGGCTTGCTGTGTCGTACCAGATTTACACGAGTTGTTTTTTTAAATATTGAACTGCGAGCGAAAGCGAGCTGTTCACTATTTGAAAAAGCAACGAGTGTAAATCTGGTACGACACAGCAAGCCATGTAGTATTCTGTTTATCCTACATACTGTACTCACGTGTATTTTACTGAAAATGTCTTGCAGTCGAGGCAGCTAAATTGAAGACGCTTGTTTTGGAACCTCGACCTCTTCTAAAGCCTCGTGCAATCTATTACGTCAAAGCAAAGAAACGTCACTAGCTGCACTCTGAAAGTGTGGCGTGACGTGTTAGTTCTAAAGATTCATCGAGGGTAATTAGCTAGCGCAATTTTTGTTTCTATAATGACGTTTGTCTCGGTGACTTTGGCATCATAAGCAGTGGAAAAACAGGTCCCTGCCAGACTTGCTTGACATGACCTCATTTACATGATATACACACGTGTGATTTGAACGATTATTATCTCACGGGTGTCTCTCTCACGTATGTAGGATAAACTGTTTTAGATTCCGCACTTCTGTTGGCATGATTGTTAGTCTTTCGTCCAATGCCAGCATATACCCTTTTCCTACATTTATCTATCTCAATTTTTTTTTCTTTTGTTAATTCATTCATTTTTTCTTATTCATTTTCAATTTCTTTTTCATTGATCACTGTATAGACTGAGCTGGATATTATATTATGTGTACTTACAATGTTTCAGCGTAATTAGCAATCAATTTACACTGTTTATATGGTTAACTTTACTTTCCCCAAGAACAGAATTCCCACTTGGTGACAATAGGCGACTTACCCCGCGAAGCCACGCGAAAAATCTGCGTGGCCTTGCGAGATCTGCCCAAAAATGCGGGCACGTTTTGATAGCTCTGTGAGAGGTTGCGTTTCAGTTCAGACACTTCGCTTTGAAAATGGTGAATTTGCACTGTGCAGCAGTTGGCTGCAGCAATGATAGCCGCAAGAATAATCCTAAAGTTCGTTCAAAGTACCCAAGCATGGCCCGTACACAAAGGAAAGGCGAACGAGTTTAAAAAAAAAAAGTTTTTACACAAGCCAGAGAACACTGGCGCTTGTGAAGCGATGGCTGAATTCTCTTCGACGTCAAAATAACATGCCATCCCGATACTCCGTTGTCTGTTCAATAGCTTCGGTTTCTTGTATCCTGAATATTGTATTTTTCTTTCTTTGATGTAATTTTGCAACTTTGGTACTTGCAATAGCACGAAAATTCCCACTCGCGGTAGCCATTTTTTTTAGATCAGTGACTGTACATAGCCTGATAGCGTATACATGTATAGAAGGAACGATAACTTTTGAGAGCAAAAAAAAAGAAGACCGCACGGAAGTGAATCTTCCTTCTCTTTTGCACAGAAGAGCTATTCAACGCGGGGTATTGTGCAACGGTTGGCTATTGTGACGCCATCGCGGACTGCGACACGCTAGATTGACGGAGTGGAGGAAGTGACGTTCGATTACGTCATATTTCTCACTTGCTCAACAAAGCAAATGGCCGCGACCCAGCTCCACTCAGTCTCGCGAGAATTCGCGTTCAAATGAGAGTTACCCTGCCCCTTGTCATTTGCGAGTGTCCAGGGAGGTGGTAATTGTGGGTGTGAGTTGACCAAAGCCTAGCGGTCAAGGTTGGGAGACCTCGCCTGCAGTAAAGCCATTGACACGCAACAGGCAATATGCCGAGGTTGCGGCATCATACCTAACCATCTGTCGGCTCCCTCTGCGAATGAGGAGGTTGCGTTCAAATGACTGAAGTGTGAACGGACTCGGACAAGCGAGAAATACTGTCGCCAACACTATCTTTGGACTAACGTGATTTTCTCGGCCACCCAGACATCGACTAACTAATGCAGTTTACGCCCTCTTTCGTCCAATGAGTCTATTCTGGGACAGGTGTGTGGGGAAGGGGGGGGGGGGAGGAGGGGGGGAGGGGGGAGGATTTGCTGTAACCTGGAGAAACAGTCCAGGCGTGTGTTGTTGGTTACGCTTTATATGTGAACAATGTAAATGTTTGACACTCGTCAAAAACTAAGCTTATTCTATGATTTCATGGCATTTCTCATAACGCCAAATCAACTGTTTTTTGTGTAAAATGTCGACTTGTCCCATGAATTCGCAAACCACGCTTCAGTGCACAGAAAACAAAGTTTCAGTCGCAAGCTATCCACACATGTTCATTTTTATTTTTTATTTTATTTTTTATCTATATCATGCGTGTGTATGTCCAATATAGAGCTGTTGTTTTATATCTACTATTTTTGCGCTTTGTTTGTTCATTTGTTTCATGTTGTCTTTGTTTATTTATTCGTTTGTTCGTTCTTGTCTTTGTTTTGGCCAACGTCCCTCGGCTTGCCAGATTCCAATAAGTCGTTTCGGAAGTAACCTAAAAGTAACCTGTTAATTGAAGGCAAGTAAAAGAATCAGACAGGTATAAATCCCCAAGGAGAACAACAAAACAGCCTCAGACCAGCAGATCTTACTATCTTTTTTCTCTTTTTTGTTTTTTGTTTGTTTTAAGTGTCACGTTCAGACGAGTTGGCCTTGAGTTATTCCCTTGAGGAAAACTAAGTCTGTTTCATGCAAGCTGATAGTTTTACTATAAGCAGAGGAACCCCGAGAATCTTGAAAACTGGCTTTATGCACGTACCTACAATAAGTATATATATTAGTTTAGTGTGTTGAATTTTGGAAGGAAACATGGAACCCCAGTTACGTCACCTTCCAGAAGTTTCAATTTACTTTGTCTGATATGATTGACACAACATGTTTCAAAAAGCAACAGTGAATAAAGGCGCCTCAAGAAGTACAAAATGGTCTACACTATGAGTTAATTAAAGAACCGAGTTAGCCTCAGCCACTACATACAGACACTAACGGAAAAAACCCATAAGCAAACAAGGCCACAACTCAGAAATGTCAATAAAGGTCACAAACCCTATACTCAGATATATATGACCACTTTGGAAATTTCCCAGACAAGTCTGCACTTTGGAACTGGAAGGGGGTATGGCTGCAGACATAAGCGAAGCATTCCGTCTTATCTGTGCGGGCCATGAGTGTATTGATGACAGCTTCACGCCATCATCTCTGTCAGTTTGTCGATGTCGACCCACTCTCCTTTCTTTCAAGGCTCCGACACTCGCATACAACTCCGAGTTTCCTATGTGAGCATCTAGCAGGCATTCACGACACACAAAACCCCTGGCCGGACGAGAAGGGGAAAGGAAAATACTGCACAAGCACTGAGGGGCGGGAAGACCAGAGAGGAAAAGAAACACAGGAATCCCTGTAGGGTTCTTCTGGCGAACAAAAATGGCGTCCGTTGGGAAGAGTTCTTGATTAACCCTGGCTGCCCGCTCAATTATTATAGATTTATGAAGCGTTAAACCACCCCGGCTCAGCTCTGTTTGCGCGCGGGGAATTAATCTAGGTCCCCGAGGGAAGAGTTTATTCCCCTGATTGAGCTCTTCAGCATGTGATGTAATCGCGCGCAGCGGCTGTGACGTAGCGCTGACAGGGAATTGTGGGAGATGAGAGTCACGTGAGGGATCGAACGAAAGGTGAAGTGCTCTCTTCGGCCCGGCTGGAGGAGGAGAAAGAGCTGTGAAGCTGCGAAGTCAGGATGGAAAAGAGTTTGTTTTAGGTTAGAAAGGTGACAGGCCTGCTGGAAAAGTTAATCTACATTTTTATGGATTTTTGTTTTTAGGGAGGAGAGAGAAAGTGAGAGAGGTGGCGCTGAGAGAAAGGAGAGGGGGGGGGGGGGGGGGGTGGGGGTGTGGTGGCTAAGAGATGTATATGTGCGTGTGTGTATGAGAGCGAGAAAGAGGGAGGACAGGGTTCAGTACTATAGGAGGTGGGGGTAAACTCGGAAGGGGGCAGCGTGAAGATTGAGGCAAGAGGGAGTTACGGGAAGGAAGAGTTTGAGAGGAAATGAATGAATGCTGTTACCAGGATTTTTTCTCCTGGGTTTACGGCTCTCATGTCTGGAACGAACCAAACGCTTCTGTCTGCGCTATTCAAGGAATGCACTAATACGCTCATAGAAGCAAAAATGCATTCTAGAGGAGAATCTATTGCGTTCTTGTTCCAGGTTTAATACTGATCCTTTTTTTCGGAACTGAAGGATCTCAAGCTCCTAATGAAACTGAATTCATTGATTGCTAAATGCTTATTTCACTTGGCCTATATACTTTTCTTTCCACCGGATTTTTTTTTGTTGAGCTATACTTTCAAGGGAGAGACCTCATACCTCAGTGATGAGTTGGAGGAAGGTTGTTCCTGTGTGGGTCAGCCTTTATGTCTGAACCGGCCAGACACAGCAATGAAGTTGAGCCTGACTCTGTGAACGATAAGTGTCAGCGTCCCGGTAAGACCTATAATATTGAACACAATCCAGCGAAGAACTCGCAGGTAATCGGAGAAGACTGAGCGTGTTTGTCCTTTGAAAAACAATACTGGACACTGCCCAGGCAAGAATTTACAGGTGATCGGAGGAGGTCCAGCTCGTTGTTTTGGCTGAACCAGAAACTGAGCCCTCAAATAATGACGTGTCGTTGTACATAACTTAGTTTCTTAAAAGACAGTGGGCAGATGAAAGTATTTCACTGGCAGAGCGAGACGCAAAAGACTCAAAATCAGTGCTGATTAGAGTATGATTTGTAGCTCTCCGGACTTACTGGCAGAATTTACGAAGCCAAGGCTGGGATGAAATACATCTGGTCCACTGACTGAACCAGACTGAACAGTTCTGTCCAACGAAGGGCATAATTATGCAGTGCTGCTCTGCGGGTTTCACCAAAGATCTTCTACTGCTACGCCAGCAGTAGAAGATCTTTGGTTTCACTGCGGCCAGAAATGATAAGAAAGGCCTGTGATTTAACAGCTGAACGCAAGGGATAATGCTTGGATTGTCTTTCCCAAATGTTCAACTGCAGCAGTCCTTGCCATGGTGTTACTTTTCCTCCATCGTGAAAAAAGTGAAATGACGGCAAACTTTTCTGCGATCTGAAGTAAGCATAGTCATTTCGCCGCCGGACTGCCGATGAAAACCGGCTCCCAGACGCTGAAATGACGCCACGTACACCACGTCCAGCCAAGAAATCAGTCGCCCTAACCATTGTATGGGGTGTTACATAGTAACTAGTGATTATAGAATTATGTCCGACGTCTCAGAACTGCGTAGGGCGCGTAATATAAGCGTTCGCTTGAGTTCGTGTCCCTTTTATTTCTCGTTTTATTATTTTACCATGTTCAATTGAATTAAACCTTGTTCAACCAATTACGTGTAACTCTTCTGGTTTCACTGGAAGAACGAGTTAAAAGAACATAGCTGGGATGAAATATCACAGACTCAGTGAACCAGTCGCTGGACCACTTTTTGTTTCATGCTGATAACTAGCTTGTTTTCTAGCGAAGAAGTTTCATTTTGTGTTTGGTAGTCCTTCTCTCTTAGGTTAACCATTAGGCCTAATTAGAGTGAAATAGCTTTGATAGATATTCAACAAAAATTAGATACAGAAAAAAACACAAAATAATGGTCCATATTTAGGAGCCTGGGCGCCTAATATGGACCACTGAAGCGGCTTTCTCAAATCACTGTAAAAAGCCCCCTATACTTCAAAATAACATGATACAACTTAGTGTGCAAGTCAGACTAATCAAAATATGCTTTAGATTTATCTGTTTCAGGTTGATGAGAGCATTATTTGAAGCACACCAGGAAACTAAAGAAGCTTATCAAAAACAGAGTGAAAATAAGTGAAATTATCAACTTCCACGAAAAAAAGACTATTTGTGATTTTTTTTTTATATCTCGAAGGCTAGTTATAGGTTATTTCCAGCAAGCTTCTGAATGAATTAATGAAAATAGTATTTAGCTTTTATTTTCTTCGATTTGTTGAAGGTGGTCCATATTAGGGGACTCACACATACTTTGAGATTTTGCTATTATTTTTTGTTTGCAGTAGAAACTCGGGGTCAACACTGCTAAAATGTAACAAATACGGTCTTAACTGTCATGATTATGTAGCAATTTTTGTGTGATAAAAGCTTTGGCTGTGTACAGAAACGATTACGTTTTGGGCGGCAAATGTTGAGTGAACCCTGCCAAAAGTGAAAAAAAGAGAAAAAGTCCAACGGTTTTGAGGTGTGTGTTTCTGCAACTGTTTTGATATGTGAAAGTTATCCAGAGAGGGTGAATACAGCCAATGAAATTGTTTTGAGCGCCCTAGCGCCGTTAGTTTTGTCAGAACAGGAGGTGGTCCATATTAGGAGCCGGTCCATATTAGGAGCCCTTCCCCTACGTCACACCAGCAGGACGTCACTCACCAAATAACAATGAAAGGGATACGTTGTAGCAGTATTCTTCCATGGACTGCTTGAACGCGCTCAACCCCTTCAGACCTGTTCCCGCTGATTTCATTTAATCATTCGCACGGATTCGTTTTCAATTTACTACATGTACCATCCTCAACTCTACTTCAGTCCCCCACTCTCCATCCCCCGTCTGGTACCCCCCTCCCCTTAACCCCCTCCCTCAGTTTACCCGACAACGTAGCCTACTCCTCCCGGCCCCTCCCCCCCCCCCTCCCCCTCCCCGTCCCCAACACTATCCCCTTGTCTCCCGTTTCCTGATCGTTGTTTGCCCTTACAGGCAACAGGGGCGCACTTTTCATTTAATTAACAACGATTTCCATCAATTCTGACTTTTTCCCTCCTAAATCTGATTGCGCGAACAGCTTTCGCCATTTCTCCGGCCCCCAAACACCAAGGGGAAAATCGAAAGCAATTGTAACACAGGCGACGGATAGGGGAGGAAAAAAGTGAAACGACTTGACTTTGCGAGACCAGAATTGTAGGGGTGGGGGTGGGTAGGGGCAAGGGAAATAGACAAACTTTGTCGACACTGCTTGTGCATCTCTTTGTGCGTGCTTGGGCATGAGAAGTTACTGGCCTCGGGGGTTATGTCTGTTCCACGAGAGAGAGAGAGAGCGAGAGAGAGAGAGAGAGAGAGAGAGAGAGAGAGAGAGAGAGCTTCGTGGTTAACTGGGTTTTTTAAAAATTATATTATCCTTTGGTTTTCTAAGTATTTACATATTAAGTTTTTGTGTATGTCGCGCGGGCGTGTGTGTCTGAGTACATGAGGCGTTACAGTTGCGTGCGTGTGCGCGTGTGTGTTTCTGTCAGACGGGTGAATTAACTCAGTTGGGCTGAAACGGGATCAGTTAAACGCCGCCGTCATTTATCGGTACTTTTGCAGTTAATAAATTGCTCCGCAAAAAAGTACCAACACACACTCACACACATCGGTAGCAATGTCAGTTGAACAGACGTGCGCAGTATGCTGACTGCTGGAACGCTTTCACGTGCACCTGACAAAGCTGTGAAGAAACTGAACGTAAAGGGAAGCAAGCATTGTAATTGTACGGATAGGCCGATTGGCGCTTTAGGCTGAGTTTGTCCCCTTCGTCGAACACAGATTTTGCTGCTGGCATGGATTTCCTTATTGTAGAAGTTCCCAAGTAACGTACTGAAGTCGCTCGTGCCAGATTCAAAGTATGTGATGAATAAAGAGGGGGGGGGGGGGGGGGGGGGGGAGGGGGAGGGCTTAAGGGGGATGGAGAGAGAAAGAAAGTCAGCAAGATCTTGCATGTATCAGGCCTGGGAATGAGTAAAAGTGGTTTGGGAGTACTGACGAGAAAATGTTGCGTTTTAAGCATTTTTAAGGGCACACGGAGGCTCTTTTCTTACACAATTAGAGAAGGACTTCGTCGTATTTACGACGAAAGGTGTATCATTCCCAGGCCTGATGTATCTGTACAAGTAATGTTGAAGCTTTAATTAAGGATACTATATTCATCTCAAACCACACACACACACACACACACACAGGTGCATGTGTAAAACAAAGTAGGATAAGCAAGATAAAGTTTGACACAGTTTTAATTTGCCATATTATCAAAGTGTGATATCACTGATCAATATCTTTACACAATTAATTCATCTGTTGGAAAATGAACAGGGCTGTAACAAATATACATCCTCCTAACGGAACTGAACGCTTCCTATATTAAAAAAATTTAAAAAAGGGACAAGGGGAGAAGCTTGCCAAAGTTGCATAAAATGCTCAACAAAATGAAACATCATCATCGGAAAAGGCAAATTAAGAGTCATGCACAAACACAATTTTTTTTCTCTCAAATAATAATATAAATTCAGCATTTTCTCATATATACTCAACTTCAAGCAAGGCTGACAAAAAACACCAAAGTAGAAACAGAAGCAAAACATTTTATAAATGTAGAGAACATGGAGATGAAGTTCTTGCTTTCATCAGCAAGAAAGGATTCAACCCAAAGACCTGCATCTTGAAGAATCACAGGTAGGTCAAAGTTGATACACAGTGGAACCCCTTTTTTAAATTCCCTGATTTAACAACCCCCCCCCCCCCCCCCTCTCAAAGACCTTACATTTTTATATTTTCTTTCCATAGACCCAGCATTGAGTCTATGTACCTCCATTTTCAGACCTGATTTTCTCCGATTTTTAGGAAGTCTTAAAAAGGGGTTCCACTGTATAAGCCTTTTAATAATTTCATAGAAACTAAGGGGAAAAGCAGTCGTAAAGCATATCATTTAGATAATCTGTTCACTGAGCATTTTAATCCAATGGCATGAATCACTTGCTTCCAATAGTTGTTTCAAATGAGTTTCATTTTTTTTCTCCTAACGGATCAATGGACAGGAAGACACATAATTATTCCAACGCAAGCATGCATAAGAGTGACAAAAGCATCATCAACCTTTCATGCTTGTGCGATTAAAATCACTCCTATGCATTGTGTTTTCTTTTTGAGAACAGGGGTCACCGGTGTACATGAAAAAGCGCCCAACTGGGTGCGAACCAAAGCGCAGTGCTCTGGTACTGGTTGAAGTAGATGATGTTGGGAAATGACTCAATCAGGTTTGTATGGGTTGTGAAAGAGTGAATACTCTTGCTTTTATTGAGGCAAACTTTCCCACGTGGCATTACAGACCAGTCACTTCAAAGGGGTGTGCCTGAAACAGGTGGATACAGAGCAAGTGTCGACCCATACAAACTTTACAGTTATATTTTCGGAGTGTGCCGATAAAGCTTTGTTTGAAATTTGAACCAATGGACCCAGCACTTGGGTCCTACACCTACACAGTTGGGCACACCACCCCACCCCTGGTCGCAAGGAGCACTCTCTCTCTTTGAGGTAACCGCTAGATAACCTGCCATGATTGACAACTTGTCTATCCCACACACAAAAAACCTTTTCAAACAACCACAAAGCAAACGTGTTAAAAATATTTTATTCGTGATTTACAAGGTGATAATGTTGTTCTGACCGACTTGCACTGAAAAACACAGTCTATCCGCTCACCCAATGCTACAAATAACCACATTTTACGCAATCTGCTAAACCCTTATACACTTCTGCTGTGTTGGAAATTCACTGACAGTTGTATGCAAAAGAACAATAAACCTAAGCAGTCACAAATTAGCAAGGATGAAAGTGGAGAATGTGACAAAATCAGGAAAATCTGCATAGTTGCCGAGTTGTTTTTTGAAGGGTTTAACATATGATATTGATGTCCTATGTGGTGTAAAGACCAGGAAAGCTATCAGGAAATCGATTGCTTATACAGGAATTTCTGATGGCATTTTCATCCCTGAACTAAAAATTCATGTACATGCTTGTAAAGTCGATTCGTAAGATTTTCCACGTTTTTAGTCAGCTTTAAATGTGGTTTTGTGTTGTGGTGAACCTTCACAAACATTGCCAAACTGTTGTAATTCAAAATATATTTGAAAAATAAAATTGCTTAAAAATGTGGAGCCGATGATAAACTGCTGTTTGTGAATCTTCATCAAGGATTTAGAGTAAATATTGTTACATGTACCATCCTTTCTTCGACATTTTATTCTCACTCATTCCTTACAGCATGTGTAAACAAGGACCCTATGCAACATTAACTACCCTTTAAACGTGTTCTGCGCAGATTATGTATGTACAGTAGTCCCTTCCATTTCCGGCCCTTTCGTGGGCGTGAACCTGCCCGGAGCGGCCAGCTTTCCCATGACTAATGAGTTTTCCTTCTATAATTGACTCTTAATGGCCGTTAACCTGTCTGACGTGGTCAACGGTCACTGATTTTTGCCCTAAGGTGCCCCTCTTACTCGACAGGAGCGGCCACTTAACGGCCACTTGTCACTTTCGCGGGCGAGCGCCTGTGGTGTGTGTGTGTGTTGTGTGCACAGACGGCACAGCACGAGCAGACGACATGAATACTTACGCATGCGCAAACTGTAAATACAGACATGCGCATACATGTACATTTACGGCAGTCACTTCCGGATCGATCACAGCTGATGTGAGTTTGAAACACTTGTTTATCTGACACTCAAATACATATATAATAATCCAAACAACACACATAGAAACATACGAAACAATAGCTTAGCCAGGACGATCGAGTTAAACACGCAAATAATTAAGATGTATAAACGAAAGCAAAACTAACAGAGACAATGAATCGGCGGCTCGTGGATGATCGCTTTCTTTTCTTCATGAAAACTTGATCGTGTTTTTGGGGTTTTTTTGGAGGAGGAGGGGGCCTGTAATGAACGGCCACCTGATATTTGCGGTCACCTTTGCAATGACTAATGGGTGACCGGATATGGC
Source organism: Littorina saxatilis (assembly GCF_037325665.1). NCBI lineage: Eukaryota > Metazoa > Mollusca > Gastropoda > Littorinimorpha > Littorinidae > Littorina > Littorina saxatilis. The sequence continues at coordinate 68,001,245 of NC_090245.1, forward strand.
AGGTACTACTGTACTGCAAATGTAAGTCACCCATGCAAGTCAAATAAACAAGCTAGAAAAACTAATTAGATATGCGAGTTTTATTATCTGCTTGTTGCAGCCTTGCTATTGTTTTTAAGGCCACTAGAAGCAATCTGATACTTCTCACTTGGAAAACAACAAAATCTCTCTTACAATTACAACAGTGTTGGCAAATATCCAAAGTTCAAACCTAGCAGAAAACAAACTATTATGCACACTGGATGCTTTTTAGGGTCAACACGACCACATTGAATAAAAGAAATCAATTATACACATGTTTCAATTACTCAGGCATGCTATTTAAACACTGAAATGATTAGAAAGGTTTGAGTACTGTGTCGTGTGGTGGGGTAACCATTACACACTCGGACTTACATTCTAAAGCTGTGTCTTAATTAAGAGTTGCAAGTCATCTGTCTATTCCCTTGATTGCCCAAGTACCTCAAACGGACAGTGGACTGACCGGCAAAATGACTAGCAATTCTTGATTATGACACGACTTAACATAAAGCTGCTGCAGAAAAATTGCGGCCTGACTCTCGCGTTTTTTCAACAATAAAAAGCTCCAAATACAAGTTCAGGTAGCCCAGGCAAACGAATGTGTATACTGTTTTCAGCTTTTCAAAAACAAATCACATTTGTCAGTATGGCTTCAGCTTCTCCTCGCAAACACACATTTATAAACACTATTAGCATTAAATAAGCAATGGGAAATCCCTACTTTCAAGCTTGAAAAGCAGAGCTGAAAACATAGCACACACAAAATATTCACTTCCAACTAGTCAACAGTTTTGTGCCAGTCCCTTCAGAAGAAAGTTTTGATCTGGAAAAAAGGTGTTTTTCCAACATACGCAAACGTAAAAAGAAGAAATGAAACGTATGAACGCCCAACAACTATAATACACATAAATAGCAACAACAAAAGTATACCATACATTTCACACATTAGTGACAAGGTAGCCAAAATGTTTTGACATATAACACATACGTCAACAAAACCTGTACAAACGCTTTTAATCCATGAGAAGAAAAAAATCGTAAAATACAGCAAAACAAACCCAGCTTTTAGATCCATTCATGCATAAAATAGATATATACACATGTGCTCTGAAGAGAACCAATCATGTCACACAATCCATCATCACCAAGTCTGAGACAAAAAGTTGTTTATTGTTGTCAAAGCAGAGAAGAAAAACAAGTCGCGTAAGGCGAAAATACAATATTTAGTCAAGTAGCTGTCGAACTCACAGAATGAAACTGAACGCAATGCCATTTTTCAGCAAGACCGTATACTCGTAGCATCGTCAGTCCACCGCTCATGGCAAAGGCAGTGAAATTGACAAGAAGAGCGGGGTAGTAGTTGCGCTAAGAAGGATAGCACGCTTTTCTGTACCTCTCTTTGTTTTAACTTTCTGAGCGTGTTTTTAATCCAAACATATCATATCTATATGTTTTTGGAATCAGGAACCGACAAGGAATAAGATGAAAGTGTTTTTAAATTGATTTCGACAATTTAATTTTGATAATAATTTTTATATATTTAATTTTCAGAGCTTGTTTTTAATCCGAATATAACATATTTATATGTTTTTGGAATCAGCAAATGATGGAGAATAAGATAAACGTAAATTTGGATCGTTTTATAAATTTTTATTTTTTTTTACAATTTTCAGATTTTTAATGACCAAAGTCATGAATTAATTTTTAAGCCACCAAGCTGAAATGCAATACCGAAGTCCGGGCTTCGTCGAAGATTACTTGACCAAAATTTCAACCAATTTGGTTGAAAAATGAGGGCGTGACAGTGCCGCCTCAACTTTCACGAAAAGCCGGATATGACGTCATCAAAGACATTTATCAAAAAAATGAAAAAAACGTTCGGGGATTTCATACCCAGGAACTCTCATGTCAAATTTCATAAAGATCGGTCCAGTAGTTTAGTCGGAATCGCTCTACACACACACACACACACACACAGACAGACACACGCACATACACCACGACCCTCGTTTCGATTCCCCCTCGATGTTAAAATATTTAGTCAAAACTTGACTAAATATAAAAAGGGGGGAAAAGTTACAATCATTTCCACTGCTAGCAGTCGCAATTCAAGAGTGGCACACATGATGGCAGCAGAATAAGGTCGGAATAAAAAGTAGAAATCACATGCCACACACAACTGCATTGGGCTCTACGTGAACATTTGATAAACATAATCATTCACACACGCACTCTCTCTCTCTCTCTGCGTGTTCAGGTCTTAAACCATCAACAGCCACTCGCTAAACATACAGATCACACAGGTTCCTGACACAAAATCACATTTGAACATGTGACATATAAAGTTTCTTCATACTTGATATATCAAGCAATTTCACTGCAGATGACACGGAAAAATAAGAGAAAAATGACAACGGACTGTTACTAAAGTAAGTTCTGTGTACTCTAGGAATACTGCCCTCAAAATATAGTACTTAGACAACATTTCTTTCTTCCTCAAGCAGACTACGCCTTGAAATACAATGTGACCAAATAGAGGCGCTTACCAGACATGCTTCGCAGGATGTATAACCTCAGCCCTATTACTACTATACACCCCCCCCCCCCCCCCCCGGAACTTAAGGAAAAGATACATTCTTCAACTTTTGAGTAGGATTTAATCAAATCAAATTTGGAAAGAAAGTCACGATTTGTGTAACTCAGAGCTGCCAACCCTTGGGAAACCTCAAGTGTAGCAATTTACATTTGTTTGGAAATTTCAGCATAGCAAATGGTGTAATACTGTAGCATTGTCTAAAATGTATTTGCATTCACGTGTACGCTATTTCGTGCAAGATTATATACATTTTTACAAAGTTTATTTAGAAAAAAGAAACATAATGGCCATGGGGTGTCACTTTTCAGTGTAAATTAAATTGTGACCGCTACACCGAGTGAGAATCAGAAATGAGTGCCAGGACTCACAAGAAAGAACAAACAGTTGCATGCTTGAGATTATTTGTTTGAGCATAGCAATTCTATGCTTGGCATAGCAATTTGTCTAAAAACATTGCATGCTACGCTGAAAGCATAACAGTTGGCAGCTCTGGTAACTGTAAACTAACCAATTTCACCATCTGAACTCAAAAGATTTTAAAAAAAATTCCAGACCCCGTATATAATTTCAGGGAGTTAAAACTAGTACCTCACAAATTTAACACATACAAATCATTCACACAACAAAGAACTAACTAAACGGATGTTTATAAATCTGTTCCTTTCAATGACTTTCAATTAGAAAGGGAACATACTACCCTGGATTGTAAAAATAACTTCTACAGTTTCCATAGTTTTTTTTACTGTTGCTTTTGAAATCATACTTAAGTATGCATTGGTGTGAGCATTAAATATACTGTGAAGTGTCAAAGTTATGGAGGAGAAACAATTTTAAACAGCAAAAATACAAATTATTCAAGATGGAGTCCATTCTTATCAGCGTATTTTTATTTCATTAATAACAGGCATTTTTCACATTATTGCAGAAAAACACAAAACTAGACTTGGAGAGTGTTTATCTTTTTACTCTTTTTCACTTATAGGCAGTATGATTTTTATATTTTTATATCTGGTCATTATGTCTAATTTTCAAACCAAGCAGTTTCAGTAACGTGAAAAAAACAAAAAAGTAAATCAATGCAATCCTACAACTGGTATTTCTTATTTTCTTTTTCTGTTCCAGTCCTGTTTCTCTGCCAGAGGAGTAAAATCTGTTATCAGTTCATGGGCTGTAACCTCTGGAAATGAACTTTGCTTTTTTCTGCAAGTTCATCTCAACAAAATCCTGTCCCTGAAGAAACTTTTCACATTTTCTTCAGAAACCAACATTTAAAAATAATTTTTTTTTTAAATTAAAAAAATTGACAACTGACATTCCAACCCTTCACTGACCAAGGAAGGGAGGTCACCCGAAGGCCCAGTAAGGCAGTTGCTTACTGTACACAGTACAGTAATTGTAAAGAAAAAAAAATGTTGGCACAAACACAGAAATGAGGGGAGAAAGGGGTGATTTGACTCTACGGTTACAGGTTGGTCAGGTGAAATAAACAAAAAAAGAGACAGAGGGGAAAAGAAAGAAAAGAAAGGTAAGGAAAGAGGAGGAGAGGGCCAACTTCCAAATTCAGCACTGCACAAAAGAGTGTGCAAGGGTTGGCACGGCACGGCACTTCCTGTCATTAACAATTGGCGTCCTGGTAGTCCCACAGATCCTTCTCGTAGCCCTCGTGAACATGGTCTAGCAGCACCTTGCGACGGCTCTCGCAGTACCTGCAACGTCAGGCAAGAATGATTGTTTTTCCACCTTGGTACATTTGCTTCCATCAGTCACAAGAAACTAACTGTTCATCCGTTTCCCTTCTTTCTGTACCATGCAGAATGTCTTCTACGCAGACCTGCCTACCCCCCAAAGTACAAGGTGTAATGAGCCAAGCCAAAAAGAGTAATCTGGTGGAAGAAGGTGTACCGTATTTGACGGATTACAAGACGCACTGTTTTATAAACCGCACCCCCGACTTTTAAAAAAACAAGAAGAGCAAACGCTCGATCGAGTCACTTTCGCAGTTCTGAATATTATATGAGGCATCAGATGGACAGGAAGAAATTGCTATTCACAACACAATGAGTCACGTTCACATAAAATTTGAGCCCGGTCACTTTTATAGTTTCCGAGAAAAGCCCAACGTTAAGTTGTGTGTTGCCGAACAGAAAAGGCTAGTTATCTCCCTTGTTTTTCTGATAACGTTCGTAAAAGGCTACAGATGTAAATACTTTGATGTAAAGAATAATCCTACAAAGTTTCAATCACATCCGATGAACTTTGTCAAAGATATAAAATGTCTAATTTTTCCTTTGACGCTGACCTGTGACCTTGAAAAAGGTCAAAGGTCAACGAAACCATCGTTAAAGTGTAGAGGTCATTGGAGGTCACGACTAAACAAAATATGAGCCCGATCGCTTTGATAGTTTCCGAGAAAAGTCCAACGTTAAGGTGGTGTCTACGGACTGCCGGCCGGACAGACTAACACTGACCGATTACATAGTCACTTTTTCTCAAGTGACTCAAAAATTGGGAGGAGCCACGTATAGGCCGCGTCACTATATTAGCCGCCGTCAAAAAAAATATAATCAGATTGTGTCAATCAATCAAAACAACCAGGCAAACGAAAGTACGGTATTTGGCCAAATCGGCTCCGAGAATAAACAAGTGAAACAAAGAAGAAAAGTGAAAAAGTTTGTAGAAAAATATCACACACACAATTTGTAACCAACACACACATGTAGTCCCGCCCGGCATAAGCTTTTTTGGGATGATTACGACTTTTGCGCACATTTCGAGCAGACGAAAACACAACATGGCGGCTCTCGCTTCTCCAACTATCGCGAGACACAAAAAAACAAAATCTCGCGCGCGCGCGCGAGATCCTGATACATCCGGTGTTTCTCTGTACGCTATCTTGTCACGACGACTTGTTGACAAACGAAGATTCGCAAAAGAAAGAGAAAAGCGCCGAGTCTTGAGTAGAGAGCTAATAAAGTACAGGTAATCGCTAATGGAGCGAAATGAAAATCCGCGGCGACTTCCATTAGGTGAATGCTATTCAAGTTTAGGTAACGTTTTAGCCGCATCTTTTTATAAGCCGCTATGCGATTTTTTTTGAAAAAAAGTCGCGGCTTGTAGTCCGTCAAATACGGTAATATCAAGATTCCATTCGGCAATCATTTCGCACATTGTCACTTCTGCTCGGACAATTTCTCCCTCCAGTTTTCTTACTGTATCACTCGACTCAGACTTCCTGATAAACAGGTAATTCGAACGTCTTTTGGTTTCCATGAGCTCTCTTCAGTTACTGCATCCTTATAATTTGTCCCGATGTGCTATGCACAAGTCATATTTTTCACCGTGTGCACACGAAAAGTCACTGTGGCAAAGGGAACACAAGACGTGCTTTGGTCCTTTTGATTAAGGTCCAAGGCATGGCCACGATTCCATTTAGCTGCCTTTGTATTTCTTTGAATAGCTTTCTTCTTTTTCACAGCAATCCTTTTACCACCACTGTGACCAGCTTCCTTGTCAGTCTCATGGGGACTCAGATTTTCCATGCGTTGCTGATTCATTGTAATGCAAACGGCGTCGTCTATCTTGTATGTGGCTGAACAAACCGTAAATGACCAGATATTGCCCAAACGATCTCGCGCAGGTGCATACGCAAGCTCTGGGAGAGCAACACTACAGATCGGATTTACATCGAGATTACATGCGAAAATCGTTCTTTTGGTTTCTTAATAATCGTACTTCCATTGTGGAAAGCGTGGTGGCGTAGTTTGGGTGAACAATCATAGTAAATTACGCCCAAATCGTAAGGGTAGGCAGGTCTGTCTACGTCTGGACATCTATGCTAACCCCTAAATCACCTTGAAACAAGAAGGGCAAAGCCCATACGACTCACATGCTTGACCTTGACCTTTACATGACCTTGAACTTCAGGGTCAAGGTCAAATAACTAAACCTAGCAATGACATCATACACTAAGAACTGCTTTACACATTTTTCCTACCAAAATACATGTGACCTTGACCCAAGGTCAAGGTCATCCAAGGTCATGCAACACAAAGCTGTTAATTCAAGACATAGGAAGTACAATGGTGCTTATTGGCTCTTTCTACCATGAGATATGGTCACTTTTAGTGGTTCACTACCTTATTTTGGTCCCATTTCATAAGGGTCAAAGTGACCTTGACCTTGATCATATGTGACCAAATGTGTCTCATGATGAAAGCATAACATGTGCCCCACATAATTTTTAAGTTTGAAACAGTTATCTTCCATAGTTCAGGGTCAAGGTCACTTCAAAATATGTATACAATCCAACTTTGAAGAGCTCCTGTGACCTTGACCTTGAAGCAAGGTAAACCAAACTGGTATCAAAAGATGGGGCTTACTTTGCCCTATATATCATATATAGGTGAGGTATTGAATCTCAAAAACTTCAGAGAAAATGGGAAAAATGGGAAAAATAGCTGTTTTTTAGGCAACATTTATGGCCCCTGCGACCTTGACCTTGAAGCAAGGTCAAGATGCTATGTATGTTTTTTGGGGCCTTGTCATCATACACCATCTTGCCAAATTTGGTACTGATAGACTGAATAGTGTCCAAGAAATATCCAACGTTAAAGTTTTCCGGACGGACGTCCGGACGGACGGACGGACGGACGGACGGACGGACGGACGGACGGCTCGGGTGAGTACATAGACTCACTTTTGCTTCGCATGTGAGTCAAAAAACCGAAAACAAAAACAACAAAACAAGAGAGGTGCACAAAAATCGGAAGATGTTGACAAGTATAATAAAGATATCTGTAAAAGTACCCATCCTTCGAATACTGCTATTTGCCTTCTGGTCCTCTTTCAATTTCTTATCTTTCTGTGTGTGTGTGTGTGCATGTGTGTGCTTGTCCTTTTCTGGTATTTTTCCAGCCTACATCTCACAGTTTATGTAATAACGATGAAGATATCATGCTTAAAAACACAACTTCTTCTTCTTCTGCATTCATGGCTGAAACTCCCACCTACACTCATGTTTTTTTCATCAGTGGGATTTTACGTGTATGATCGTTATTTTTCCATGCCATTTTGGGCAGCCATACTCTTTTTTTTGTGTCTAGTCAGAAAGTCTTTGTTCTTTTTCCCCCAAATATCCAACAAAAGCTAGTTCCAAATGAAAATTATATCTCACACATCCTTTCCATACACAACAACCATATCCACAAACAAACAAAGCCCAAACAGCAGAAGAAAAAGAAATGAGCTGTTTTGATGTTTCAATTTTCAGAAAGTAAACTTACCTGTACTTGTCCTGCACTTTCTGTTTGATATCCTGCAGCATGTCCGATGAGATGTCTCTCTCCAGGTACTCAGATAGTTGCTCTGTTGCGTTCTCAAGGTCCTTCTGGTTATCCTGTTACACACATGCATCATTTATATCAGATGCCTGGTGCTAGATTCAATATTCTAAAGAATGTAAATATATTTTTTTTTAATATTAACAGTGAAGATAGGGTAGCGCTAGCACACACACCTTTATGTAAATTGCTAGTCAAATAGTTGACCAATTCTGGCAGCAAGATAATGAAGATGCAAACTGATGAGAAAGCAGGCAAACATATGGAATGCAATAACTGTTCAAACCTGTGATCCACACATCAACTAACCTGCCTGTAGGCAAATACTGTACAAATACGGCTGTACACCAGCGGGAAGTTTACTGATCAAATCCACCTCAACCCGGCAACACTCACCTCAAAGATGATGGACTGGTTGTTTTTGCGGAGGTAGAAGGCAAAGACGTAGGTGTACATGAGCGTCTGGCGGCACAAGCACAGGATGTCCACGGCCTTTTTCAGGAACTGCACCTCGATCCACGACATGTTGTGCTGCTGCATCTCCTCCATCTTGCCTCGCACCGCTGTGTACAGCTGAAACATCACCCAACGGGAGAGGTCAAGCTACCGTGCTTACTGCCCTTCCTTCCACGTGCACACAGTGGAGTTGACCACCACAGATCTGTCCAGGGTCTTACAAGGAACAAGAGGATCCCTTCACTTGGTAATACAAATCAACATTCTGTATAGTTTACCAAATCTGGAGGAAATTGCTAGTCAAATAGTTGACCAAATCTGGTCAACTATCTGAAGAATTCCTGTAGAGAGTGAGAGTGTTTTGCTGAATTCAAACTGACACTCACAAAATTAGATGTGAAGTCTCAACAGGAAGCAGCTAGGCTGTTGATTACTGCCCTATGGTTAAGTTGATGGACGCTCTTAAAACGGGCACAGACCTAAGGTGCTAACTATGAAAGCTTACACCAAAAGGAATGTACATGTACTTTGTAATACAAAGACCTACAAGAGACCACATAACTACATAAGAGCTTAGCAAGCCTACAGATTTTACAAGGCTTCTCTGAAAATTTGACATAAGCAAGGCACCCAAAAACATGCACCCACAAAATGATCCAGTCAGACATTCCGACTGAAGCAAATAAAAGACACATGGTTCACCCCTTTGTTCCCTGGGAACTATTTGAGCTCTGAAACGACACATGCGATAATATTGATACTGTGTCTATCTAAATTCAGAACAAGGCACTATACATCAGAAGAAGTACATATGGTTCTCTGGTATTATGCAGGACAGTTAACAGAAAAACTGATATCAACAAAAACCTAATTAAATTCAGTTGGTCAATCTGTCACAACTCTAATGAAACTGAATGCACTGCATTTTTTTTCCACCAAGACAGTAGGTTCGCCGATACCCCGCGACTGTAAAAATGCTGACAATGTGTATGAAGGTATCTTTTTATTAGTTCCTTCAAACCATAGCCCAATTCTATTTCTTCTCGTCTTTTCTTCAAGTCAACATTAAAATCACGATTACATTTAAAACAGATGCAAAATTATAATACTCATGAGAACTGCTATGACAGACATACCAAAAGTACTGTTGTCAAACAGCAGCCTTCTCTGTTGCTCACTAACCTTGTGTTCAAACTTGAGACTCTGCATGTGGTTCATGTAGCGGTTACAGTAGAACAGGTAGCGCTGCAACGCTGAGCGCGACTTCTGAAAAAGAACTTGGTAGTTTTATTTTTAACCCAGGCACCATCAACATCTCTAAATTTTTGCTTCACTGTGCTGTACGTGAAATTTAACATTATAGTTATTTATACAACCCATAATTTAGGTAAATTCTTTCATCCATCGAAGATAAAATGTACACACATAATCTGGTAACATTTTAGACCACACCAACAGAAAAGTGACATTGTATCACAGCAGTTACTGCTCCTCAGCATTTTTATCAGCAATTTTGTCTTTCCAAATTGTTTTCTCTATCCTAATCACATTCACAATAGTAACATAACCTTTTTTTATATTCTCACCTCTTGGTTGTCTCTGGCCTTTTTGGCGTCATCCTCATTGTAGCGATTACAGTTGTACCTGAAATAACAGAAAGTTGATTACAAGCAAGCCACTTACAAGATCCTCACAAGAATGAATCATATAATTGGTGCTGTATCTCTCCTCCTCCCTCCCCCCTCCCCCACACACACACGCATAGATTTAAACACACCCAATGTTACCATTTCAAAACTATGGACAAAATTATCATCCTCAGTATCTTGGATTCACTAAAAAGTGAAGCACATGATAGTCTGTAGGCAAACAACCTAGCCACCTTATTCAATATTCGTGGATTGCACAAATCGGAAAAAATAAAATAAATTAAATGTTAAAATAGCGAAGAAAAAAAAACAATAAACAAAAATAAACAAAAAACAACTAGCCACCATGAAGTCACTATAGATCTTCTGAGCGAAAACAACACCAGCCAGGTGAACACAAGTGTACAAAGCAGAAATGGCACGTACCAGGATGAACCATGTGGCTCCCATGGCCCTAGACAGACCCAGCAGAAGTCGGCCTTGCAGTTCTGGTTCTTGCACACCATGTGGTTACATCCGCCATCCTTCTCTATTGTCACGTGACACTTAGGGCACTCCTGATGGACATCAACATACATATCAGCACATGATACTGTAACAGGTACCTTTTAGACTGTTCGATTGTATTTCAATGATTCATGTGGCATTGTGGCTCACCAGCTTTCTTGTTCACAGGATTGATGTTTTAGCATGTATCTTTTAATATAGCCTGTTGATTCGGTGCTTAAGCTTGACTGTGTTTCAGTGTGAGTGAGTGTTTCTTTCTTTATTTGGTGTTTAACGTCGTTTTCAACCACGAAGGTTATATCGCGACGGGGAAAGGGGGGAGAGGGGATAGAGCCACTTGTCAATTGTTTCTTGTTCACAAAAGCACTAATCAAAAATGTGCTCCAGGGGCTTGCAACGTAGTACAATATATGACCTTACTGGGAGAATGTAAGTTTCCAGTACAAAGGACTTAACATTTCTTACATACTGCTTGACTAAAATCTTTACAAAAATTGACTATATTCTATACAAGAAACACTTAACAAGGGTAAAAGGAGAAACAGATTCCGTTAGTCGCCTCTTACGACATGCTGGGGAGCATCGGGTAAATTCTTCCCCCTAACCCGCGGGGGGTGTGAGTGAGTGTAACCCGTTTATTTTTACCGCAACATTAAGACAAATTCCTAGTTTCACTGGCCAATAAAATATTCTGTATTGTGTATTTATTTGCTTCCACTCTACAAATTCGGTTATGTTGAGGGCGACAGTGAAAAGTCATCCCTGCAAATCTAGCCCAAGTCACACTAAGCTAGTTCGTATAACTGCTTCTTTCACATAGTTTTGTGACATCAGCAGGGCTCACTCGAGACACAGTGAAAGAGTGAGAGTAAAGGGAGACAGGTGGCAAAAGGAAAGCACCCGTTTGCTTGCACTTGCAGCAATGACAATTTCAGGGTTCGCTCATCATAGCACAGTGGACGGGACTAGGGTAAGACAGAGGGATACACAGATGACAGAAGAGTGCACAAGTTTGTTTGTATCATGATCAACCAGAATGGGGATATTCCTTACTTTGGTATTAGCAGCAATCCAGTTTGAAGTTTCACTGTCATCATCACACTTCTTGATCCACCTCCGCAACCAGACGCACTTGACAGGGTCATGCCAGTTCTCACCACAGGCGAAACTGAAATATACAGAAGTGACAAATCTAAGTGGATGAACAATTTATTCCTGCGCCAGTATGCTGCCTGTTTAGCGGTCTTCGGCATGCTAAGTGCACCTTTCTTCTTTCTCATAAGAAAATTGTTTAACCCTAATCTGAGACGGTACTTTTACTTGCAAGTCATAGCAAAATAATCCATGAGAGTACATATATACAGTATCTTCGGGACTAAGAGGCACTTTGTTGTAAAATGCGCAATCCCCGCAAGTCAAAGGAAGTACACAGGTTGGAAATACGTTTCCTTCCCAATGTGCAGTGAGATCAAAGAGTCTGCAATCTGAGAGCTGTTTGGCCTTGTGACCTAAGGTCAATGAACTTGTTTCACTATGAGACCCACGCCTTTGATGTCCGAGAGGAAACTTTGTTCAGGTCATAGAAGCAAAAACATGCATACCACTAGAGAGAAAGTGTTATGTTTCTTTGCATAGCAATGTGGGTACATCTGGGCTATTCTTCACCCATAAACAAGGCTATACTTGTAAATAGGGCGCAGGGGTAAAAGATAAAGAAAAACGTTGCGCCTTATAAACCCGAAAGTATGGTACATAAAAAGTACTGAAAAAAGTGACAAATAGACAAAGGAATACAGAATCAGCTTGTGAAAACTGGACAGGTATGTAACGTAACCAGTCTTCACTTGTAGAGAGTTGATACATTGTCAACATTGATACATGTACACTGGATAAGCATCAATGTTGACCAACAACAGAATATAATTCTCCTCCACTTGAACTTGACAAGTAACCATTTTTAAGTCAGATGTTGGCAGAGGAGTGAAGCAAAAGGTTACATGTGCATATGTGTGAATCAAAACTAATATGGCAATGCATGACAAGACAAATACAAAACAACAAGAAGTGTCAAAGCCTGACTCCTCAAAGTCAAAGGAGATCCACACTCTAAAGGGGCATAACAAGCATTGTAAAAGCAACAGAAACAGCAGCTCACCAGAAGTTATGACCACAAACACAGGTGACGGGCTTGGCATCATGGTAGGTCACCTTGACCGCATGCCCGCAGTCCGGCGCCGGACACCAGCGTAACAATCGGTTACACTGAAACGAAAACATCAGATGCTTGAAACACCCAACACAGGTATGTTAAACCACCCAAGATTATTCTAATCCTACCCTCCTGGTGTTGCCAATATGGCAATCAAATTCAAATCAAAATCTGTTCAAAATCAAATACTACTGATATCAAAGTATGTCCCATACTAAAATCCAGACCTTCAAGTTCAATACACCTCCAACCCCAAAGGAGAATCAGCAGAAGAAAACAAAGCACAAGAAGAATAAAGAGATGTAAAGAGTAAGACTAAGAGAGAGACAGAATAAAGAATGGCCATAAAGAATACATCCGTGAATGTTTAAAGTAAACTCACCTCCACAAAACTATTGGTGATCAGTTGCTGATACTTCAACTTCACCTTGGGCTCACGTATGAGTGTCCTGAAAAATGTAAAAAAGATCACTGATTACAATCAAATAAGCTCACTTTCAGGCTCTGAGCAGCCAGTCTACTACTACTCCGTTACCAGATTGCTTAATCCAGAAAATTGTAAACTGCGCATTTGTGATAAAAACACATTTTTCATTTTCAGTCAAACAACACTTACAGCCCTCTATCATTAGCTACTTCATTACCAAACTGACACGGCTTCATGTCATGAATGCTTCCCATTCCTGTAGCAAATAACAGGTATTTACCTGATGAGGTAACAGTATGAGGAATAAATTAATGCATGCGCTTGTGTGCATGCCTAGACGAGAAGAGGGTCTCCAACTTTTCCAAAGATCTGCCTGCTTTCCCAGTGTCCATGACAGCTCATATTTGCACTTACATGACGGAAGTATCATCCACCAGGATATCACAACCAAAAGCAGCACAGGAAATGGTTTGCCCCATGCCCTCGTCGATGATTTTGGACGTCAGGTAGTCTCCCCAGCACTTGGAACAGAACTTGTGGCCGCACTCCAAGCCTGTCAATTCCTGGATAGGCGCAGACAGCCAAGAGAAATAGCAAGTCAGCATAGTTCATTCATGGCAACTGGTGCTAAGGCTCTGCATAAGACTAAGAAAGATAGGATGAAAGGAGGCAAGAAGCCTGTGTGTTTGTGTGTGTGTGAGTGTGCATGTGCATAAATGTCTTATGGAGGTGCGGATGCGTCTGTTGTATGGTGTGAGACATGCATACACGAACAGATGGACACCGACACTGAGAGGTACATGGACCTACAACTCCGTGGCTGGACAGGCAAACATGATGGAATGAAGGTAGACGCCCACTCGGACACAAACAGCAGCACACACAATTCAAAAGAAACAAGTGCATTGTTAAACCTTTTGCTGCCTCCTGGGTAACTTGCTTTAACACTCTTGCATTCGTAACGCCCCCGACTGCCCAGCCTAAAATATGCCTCTACTGTTCACAACGCCCCACATGTGCTAGTAACTTTCCTTACCAGACCTGACCTTGCCCTTGTTAACCCACCAAAACATAGCTTGGTCAGAGGAAGAAAATGGGTTTCCCAGGCACGATGGTCATATTATGAGATGGAGAAAAATGTCTGTGTGGTTGTGAGAGATCTAAAAATAACGCTGTTCTAATTCATTCACAACTTGTTCAATGCGACCTTGATTGCATGCGAAACGCCTTTTTATTTATTTTTTATTAAACTGGTGTAGAACTGGAAGAAAAACTTGGTGAAATAGATATTTATGAAACGGAAAAAGATGCATGGTTAGATGGTTGAGCCTGGAGGTGTTGCAGAGAATAACAATGGAGATATTGCGAAGACAGTGAAGACTATCACAAGGTACCGTTAGCTGCTTGAAGCAAACGTGGCGTCATGCAACACATGCATTCAGTGCAACAGACAACATGCTTTGCCCGATATCTTGTTTTTTGACAAACTTTGTGTTGGAAGCATCAACCAGAAACTAGCAAACAAGATGAGCTGGTAAAAACTGAGGGCAGCAGACCTGGGAACCCGTTTTGCACTTGGACTATTCTCAAGCAAAATTGGTGTATTTTCAGAAAAATTAGCGTACTCAACATCCATGATTCAAACATGTTTCACACGCTTCCGTCTCACCGTTAATTAAGTTTACCAATACATTTAAAACAAATGCTTCTTTCAACGTTTACTGACAAAAATTGTAATCATGTGTCAAATACTGGATTGGCTTCAGGATGCACATAACGCGCTTGTGAAGGAAAGTGATCTAGGAATTTGTTCTCGTCGTAGTTTTTTCCACTGACTGTACATACTGTTCGTATTCTAGACAATCATGCGTACAAAATACCGCGAAATCGTATGGGTTCCCAGGTCATGCGCAGGTATAAAATCTGTCACCAATGTGACAGTGCTTGGCGGGGGACACCTACGGACAACAAAGCTTTAGACAGCCTGAGAATGTTCGTTTTGCAAGGGGCCTCTATCGATTGCATCAGTGTTTCAGTAACGATCATGCTCAGAACGATACAGAAGTAGCAACTTACGAACGTTGGTGACACCATGGGTGACAATGCTTGCGACCTTGTTGGTGACAATGATTGTGACATTTGCGCTTGTTCTTGAGCCTGTTGAGCGAGTAAGTGTGCACCGTGTGCATTTACGCGTAAACATTGGTGAACATCAGAACAGCAAAGGCCTATAGAGGGCGATCAGTTTTCCTTGTTTTTCTATGGAAATGTCCTGGCTTTGTGACAATATTATTTTAATTGTAACATTTGTGACATTATTGTGACATTAACACTCTCTGGATTACTTGGAAACACGACAGGTAGGACACTGCTTTTCTACAACTAACAGAGGCATGTTTTGGACACTATACCATATTTATGTGCTAATCACTGGACTGTAATCTCAAAAATACCTTTTTTGTTAACATATTTGGTGACAACAACATCCACAGTAGACATTGGACACACAACATCACATGCAAACCAAAGTTCATCCAAACATGCACGTACATGCAAAGTTTGACGTCTTATTTCAAATAAGTGATCGAGATCTATACAATATGTGCCCACCACCAACCACAGAATGAGTCTTTTGTCACAAATGCATGATTTTTTTATTTCTACATTTTCTAACATATTTTTTGATGCTCTACCCAATGGTGAAACCCGTTTTACAAAAGATTTAAAACCTTTCAAGTTATAAGCCTGTGAAAAAGGTAACCCTCAAAACGACAGTTTTGAGAAAAACAGCCTCAAACAATTTTGCCTTTTCCCAGACCTTTTCCTTAGCAACCATATTTATATTGTCATTGGTCAGATATTTTTGGTCTAACCAATAGAAACTACGCAGTTTGAAACTCGGAACAAAGACCTTTCCATTCTTGTGTGTATCAACGAGACCATTTGAAGTTTTACAGGGGCGATTGTTGAGTGAAAGTGGCATGTTTTCAGGGCGCTATAACCGCACAAAAAACACATGGGTAGAGTGCTGCTTCTTCTTCTTCGTTCGTGGGCTGAAACTCCCATGTACACTCGTGGTTTTTTTGCACGAGTGGAATTTTACATGAATGACCGTTTTTTACCCCGCCATTTAGGCAGCCATACGCCGTTTTCGGAGGAAGCATGCTGGGTATTTTCGTGTTTCTATAACCCACCGAACTCTGACAGGGATTACAGGATCTTTTTCGTGCGCACTTGGTCTTGTGCTTGCGTGTACACACGGGGGTGTTCGGACACCGAGGAGAGTCTGCACACAAAGTTGACTCTAAGAAATAAATCTATCGCCGAACGTGGGGACAACTCACGCTGACAGCGGCCAACTGGATACAAATCCAGCGCGCTACCGACTGAGCTACATCCCCGCCCGGTAGAGTGTGCTTCAAAAGTGCTTTATGCAACTTTTAAGGCATTTTCAGCTTAACAGGTGATAGATGTGGGTAGAAAAGAGACTGAAAAATAACTTTGTAGCAAAATCTCAAAATTGACATTTGACACCCCCAGGATGTATGACAGTATGTTACTGTTAGGGCTAGCCCAGAACTGCGCATGGTGAGAAGCGACTCATTGCGTGGTGGAGGGTCACATATTGATATACATGTTTACAGAACATGCCGCAATTTTACTTGAAAATGCGAAAAGAATGAGAAAACTAAGGGGCTTATGCTGTCTAACAATATGAATGCAAGAGGGTTAAAAATGCAAGAGGGTTAACCGGCAACAAACCATTCAATAAACAACAACAGAAGAAAAACAACAAACAATGTGTGTGTATGTATGTGGTGTATTCAATCATACATCAAGGGCACACAGAAAGTTTTTAATTCAGATAAACACAGGTAACGCTTTGAATACAAATATTTCCTGGCAGCAAACAGGCTAATGTAAACAAATAACATTAATGAAAACAAGAAAACCAAATGCTTATAGTTATACAACACCCCTTTGTCATGTCCCATTACAGTGCCCCCCCCCCCCCCCCCCAATATAACACTCCCTCCCTTTCAAGGCACAGTTGTCTGAAACTTTTTGTACTTAACCTCTGTAAATTTACCTATTTTTAAGATTCCTCCTTTTTCAGACCTAATTTTCTCTCTGGATCTGGATCTGGTATGGGTACGTTGCAGGAGCCAGTATTGGCTATCCTCGCAACGGAAACTGGGAGAGCACCTATTTGAGAGTCACCTCTTTATCTTGGGCATAGTGATGGTAAGATTATGCCTCACATTTCTTGCTCTTCAGTTTTTTAAAACTTCATGTCCTGTTCACGTCTGTTGTTGTTTGGACAACTTCGGCCAGCTCGATGATTTCAGTTGGAGGATTAAACAAGTCGCGTAAGGCGAAATTACTACATTTAGTCAAGCTGTGGAACTCACAGAATGAAACTGAACGTAGTCCGCCGCTAGTGCAAAAGGCAGCGAAAGTGACGAGCCTGTTTGGCGCGGTAGCGATTGAGCTGTGCTTTACTGTACCTCTCTTCGTTTTAACTTTCTGAGCGTGTTTTTAATCCAAACATATCATATCTATATGTTTTTGGAATCAGGAACCGACAAGGAATAAGATGAAATAGTTTTTAAAACGATTTCGAAAATTTAATTTTGATCATAATTTTTATATTTTTAATTTTCAGAGCTTGTTTTTAATCCAAATATAACATATGTATATGTTTTTGGAATCAGAAAATGACGAAGAATAAGATGAAATTGGTTTTGGATCGTTTAATAAAAAAATAATTATAATTAGAAGTTTCCGATTTTTAATGACCAAACTCACTCATTAGTTTTTAAGCCACCAAGCTGAAATGCAATACCAAACCCCGGCCTTCGTCGAAGATTGCTTTGCCAAAATTTCAATCAATTTAATGGAAAAATGAGGGTGTGACAGTGCCGCCTCAACTTTTACAAAAAGCCGGATATGACGTCATCAAAGGTATTTATCGAAAAAATGAAAAAAACGTCCGGGGATATCATACCCAGGAACTCTCATGTCAAATTTCATAAAGATTGGCCCAGTAGTTTAGTCTGAATCGCTCTACACACACACACAGACACGACCCTCGTCTCGATTCCCCCCTCTATGTTAAAACATTTAGTCAAAACTTGACTAAATGTAAAAAGTGGGCTGCAGACCTCGTTGGTAATCCACCTGGCGCTGATGGCGCGGCGCAGATTTTTCAGGTCTTGAAAGGAGGGTTCCACTGTGTCTGATTAAAAAATATTTGCTGTTCTAGTACTTCTACCCTCATAAAATTATGTGCAAGAGAAAGTTGATTTTTCCTACTATAACTGCCCCAAACTTGATCCTCTGCAACCTGACATATCAATTCATTTAAACTCGACTCAAGATTTTACTGTCCTTATAAAAACAAGGACAATTGCCTTGCAATGTCAGGTGTTTTAAAACATAAAATACATCTAATGAACTTACAGTTCACAATTGCACTAAAATCATCCAAGACTTTTTGAGAAATCACTCGCTGAAACAGACGCAGCACGTCTGCCCGCTCACACACACACACACACACAAGTTATTCAATCCTAAGAATATCTCAGAAACAAACTTGCCCCTACCCCACCTCCCAGCATCACTAACCTCATACTGGATACCCACCAAATTTTGAGAGAAAAAAAGAAAATAACACAAAATAAACAATAACACTTTTTTGACCCAGTTGCATCCAAATTGACAGGATTGAATGATCTTCTCCAGCAAACATTTTCATGTTGTAACCTTTTAAATTTGTCTAAAACAAGACAAATTTGTGTCATATGATCATCAATACCTACAATTGTGTGAAATTTGGAATTGGAGGCTCTAGCTTCAAAAACAGAGAAATCCTCAATGTTTAAGTTTTTAGGAACCAAACAGGACCCCGCTGTGACTCCAAACTGGGGTCATGTCGGGAGATCATCAAACCCTAGAAGTGTGCAAAGTTGCAAAGCTCTAGCTTCATAAACATCCGAGATAATCCCAACGTTAAGTTTGTTTGTATACGGACGGCCTAACACTGCTCATTCCTAAGATTCTCCTGATTACTCAGGGGAGTCAAAAATGTCAAAGACAACAAGCAAACAAGAGAAGAAAAGGCAGAATTTGCTTACAGTGTTCGGAACAGGGTAGCAACATATTTCACAGTCCTGGGCGTCTGATCTTGGACGCTGCACAATATACACACATTTTTATAGAGTCATCAATGGTAATCTTTGTTCTGTCGTAAAGCAAACTATACAATGACTTCAGGAAAATAAACTTCAACCAGTGACTGGTCTTTATTTACCCGCTTGACAGCAACTTAAGAAGGAATAAATCAATAATGCATAATAAAAATCAACTGGCTGTAGACATGTCAAAATCACATACAAAGAAAAAGGATACTTAAGGATAACCTCGTCCATGAAAATTTGGGTTGCTTTCTCCCCTGGGAAAGCGACCTGCCATACACTACAGTCTACAGTACGGCTCTACCCAATTTATTTTTCTTCTTTGTTTCTGCATACGTGCGTTCATGTTTCCAAGCCTTGAGACTCTCGCTGTGAACTTTGGACCTTTATCATGCACATGCGTGTACACGGGGGTGTTTGGACACCGAGGAGAGTCTGCACAAAGTTGACTCTGGAAAATAAATTCCTCACCGAACGTGGGGGTCGAACCTATGGACTAGTTTTAAAGCCAGCGCTGCTGTCAACGGAGCTATATCTCCGCCCCGTTACACCTTACCTACCGGGTATGTACAATGATTCATTAAAAAATAAAAGCTCACCCTTTTCATTTCTCTGCGATGGGGACTAACGACATGAGCCTCTAAAAATAAACGATCCTGATCTCCATCATAATACCTGCAATAATGAAAATATAAAATGAATTAATTTGAAGGCACACAAAACCCTCACCTCTTTATCTCAGAGTGAATCTCTATTAGTATTACCCAAACTTGTCCACCAAAACCCTCTTCAGTCTTCTACACTTACTTTTACTTTCACTGTATCAGCTGCCAAATGTGTACACATTTATTATACAGTATTGGTCTATCACTTTAACAAATTTATACAAATATAAGCATGCATGTGTTATCTGTGTGCATGTTACAAAACAAGCATCAAAATAACTGATAGTGATACCCAAAAAGATATAAAATATAAATACTGAACAGAGTATTACATGCCTCTGCAACTGAGGTCTGTAATCTATTGATATCCCGGAAGTCATTTAAAAATAACAACATCTCAGCACACTGAAATTAATATCATTCCACACAGCCGCTCATGACTGATTGTACTTGTAGCAGAGAACTGGCATCACTCACAATTCAAAAGAAAATGAACTTGAACTGGGTGTGTCACTTCATCACTAGGAATTGCAATTCACAACAGCTGAAGCAGCCTGAGTATGTGACAACTAAAATTACTACAACTATTTTCACTGTGACATAGTACTGGTAGTAAAACTTGAAAGCGGAGTTTTTGATTCTGGTCGTAGTAGCAGCTAAACACTGAAACATTCAATTTGAATCTAGCTAAGCATGCCTAAATTGTTTGCTTGTTTGTTTGTTTGTTTGTTTGTTTGCTTAACCCCTTCACTGCCCACCCCGTATGTAATACGTGGTCATTTTCTGTTTATCGTACGCCCATAACCGTATCTCATCCGTGGGATTTGTGTCAACAACATTTCAGGACATTTCTGAAAACTAAATGGGAGGTAACCACTGTCCAAGTACTTGTAGGGGTTCTAAACACAGTTCTTTCCCATAGACCGTTCGGATATAAGTTACTCCCACTGTGGCAGTGAAGGGGTTAACGCCCAGCCGACCACGAAGGGCCATATCAGGGCGGTGCTGCTTTGACATATAACGTGCGCCACACACAAGACAGAAGTCGCAGCACAGGCTTCATGTCTCACCCAGTCACATTATTCTGACACCGGACAAACCAGTCCTAGCACTAACCCCATAATGCCAGACGCCAGGCGGAGCAGCCACAAGATTGCCAATTTTAAAGTCTCAGGTATGACCCGGCCGGGGTTCGAACCCACGACCTCCCGATCACGGGGCGGACGCCTTACCACTACATGCCTGAATTCTCAATCCTAAAATTCATTACTGACTCAGTGACTGCATGTTAATTAAAATCCGTAAGAAGCCAGCAGTCTCAAGTTATTGACAATGCAAATGAATTCAGACTATTAAAAAAAAAAAAAGCGGCTTGCAACTGGGACAATGTTCTCACATCAGCACTAGGCATTTTAATGCTTCCGTCGCGATATATAACCTTGAACGGTTGAAAACGACGTTAAACACCAAATAAAGAACGAAAGATTTTAATGCTTATGTTACAGTTATACAGCCATAATCTTCTTCTTCTTCTGCGTTCGTGGGCTGAAACTCCCTCGTACACTCGTGTTTTTGCACGAGTGGAATTTTACGTGTATGACCGTTTTTACCCCGCCATTTAGGCAGCCATACGCCGCTTTCGGAGGAAGCATGCTGGGTATTTTCGTGTTTCTATAACCCGCCGAACTCTGACATGGATTACAGGATCTTTTCCGTGCGCACTTGGTCTTGTGCTTGCGTGTACACACGAAGGGGGTTAAGTCACTAGCAGGTCTGCACATAAGTTGACCTGGGAGAACGGAAAAATCTCCACTCTTAACCCACCAGGCGGCAGCGACCGGGATTCGAACTCACGACCTCCCGATTAGGAGGCCGACGTCTTACCACCGCGCCACCGCGCCCGTCGATACAGCCATAATAATATCCTCTGTCTTTACTCTTACTCTTAGTTATAATCAAAAACATTCATGCTCTCCGGTTTTGTAAGTCTCTTATGTATCAAATGCCATGCACTCACATATATATTTATACATGTATCATTCAATAAATCATTAAATGACCTTCGTTCGACAATCTATTTTGTTACTGAATGATTTTTCTTTATGTGCCTTTAAATTAAAATACCCCCAGTCCATAACTGTACCTACTGTATAGCTCCTGCAACATACTGCAGCCAAACATGGTCAGTTTATCATCATACAGTATAAGACATTATCCCGAGCCTATCCAAACACTGCCCCAGGAAATAAGTAAATTTAAACAAAATGATAATATCTATGAATATGAAGCCCTGTGTAATGATGCCAGAAACTTCACTGATGTCAAAAGGAAGCACACTTTACCTTTCCATCAGTTTCTCTTTGTCCCATCTGAAGTGGTTGAGTAATATTCTAGTGATGGTGGTTGGAATCTGAAAATAAGAGGACACAAAAACAGAGTAAAAAACAGAACTGCTGCATGAATCTAACGTAACAAGCATCATTTATTAAACTAATTCTTGCCAACGTAACACAACAGAGTCTGCACATCATGCAATACTGTGAACACTGCGTGGGAAACTTAAATCATGGTGACCTGTTCAGTGGTTTATTCTACAGCAGTTTGGATGGCTTTATCAATTATATAACTTAAGGACTAGTCTATTAATTATCTCTGACGGCCTATTGCAGAGATTTGTGGGGGCTGAAACTTTGGAAGCAGCCACAATATATGACCAAATCAGCCTGCAGGGTAAAATAAACGCACAAGGCGCCAACTTCATTTTAGCTCAGCCAACAGATATGCGCTTCTGCCGTCGATAAATATAAGTATAAGGACTGAAACTTGGAGTAACTTAGATTAGAGTTGGACGTACCACAGTTGGTTAAATATATATTTCATCCATCTGATGTGTCTATTACAGTTAACCAGTTGATGCCATTCATTTGTTATACTTCACGAGCTAATGTTCCAACCAAAAGAAAATGTTCCGAAATAACTCTGTCAAGATTTCCAAGTGTTGTGGAAGAGTTGCGCCCTGCAAACAATAATAGTTAACATGTGGTTGACGAGTTACAATCATGATTGCAGTAAATAACTGACTCTGAGTCTGATGTGTATGTTTTGCAGTGTCCGCTCTATATGTTGCCCTTTTCTTTCGAAAACCAGCACATGGAAGCCACGATTCACTGGAGATGGCCTGCAGTGATTGCTAAGCACGCTTGTTTTTCGCAAACCCCCACGACCTCAAGCGAAACTCACGTGACCTCAGGTAAAACACGCTGTCGGCTATCACTCGGGGCAAGCGATCATTGACGCAACAAATCTTAAATTCCAATGTGTATATTTTAGACAGAAATGGGGTCATATCAAGTGGACACTGCATAGCATACACATCAGAGTTAAATTCACTGCAGTCATATGGTTTTAACTGGTCGACCATGTGTTCTTGTTTGTCACCCTAAAGTTGGGAGCAACTCGTCCAGAAGGCTTGAAAATCCTGACAGTTATTTCCGGAAAAAGTATATTCTCACTCAGGAAACACAGATGTGCATCAATGTAATTTATGATCAGTGCTGTGGTGTTAATAGTGTTGTGATTCATTTATAACTCTTCTCCCTTCAAAACATTTAATTGTTGCGAAAAATTCAATCATCATAGAATGTACTACTTGTGAAAGTAAGTTTTATTTCAGAAGTTTTCTCTTTGTGCACCATCCTATGCTTTTAAGTTTTAACTGCTTATCTGTGCAACTGCATGAAGGCCCACGTTGCCATGAACACGGCTGCAAATTAGCAACTTGTAAATGAGCCCCAGATTTTACTATAATAAAGCACAAAACAAAGACATAAGAAATCTTCTGGTGTTTCTGGAACCTTATTATATCTCCATATCTCACATAAATACGACTGAATGTAAACAGTAAAAGGTCAAGAGCCACACTTCCATAATGAGAAGTAAATGCGAAATGTCTTTCGGACAATGAACAGAAACCGAAAGACCCAAACCAGGCATACAGTCGTACGTACCTGAACAACTGCGTTGACTTCTTTTATGGAATCGACCATGTACTGCACAATCTGGTCTGCTGACAGCACTTCATATTGAAAATCCTCATCATCGCGACGATCGTGTGCTGACGAGGATTCAGCAGGTTCCATTTCCATTGCAAGTTCATCTTCTTCGTCAGATATTCCCTCAGAATCAGCCCCATCAAACACCATTTCCCCATCACTATCCATTTTGATGACAAAATTGACGAGGACAGTCCCGCATGAAACCTTTCCGAGCCTGTAACCTCTTAGCTCTGATTTTATTCCAGCTTTCTTTACCTTTGGCCAAAAATCCAACCATCAACACAGGCTCGAAGTCGATGGTTTACGTTAGTGACGTCATCTTCGGGGACCTGTACAAAATGTCCAAAGTCGACGGAAATGTCCAACCGTACGATTTATATCTACTTGAATACGGTAAATGAACTGAAGAAAAATTAGTGAACCGATAAACTATGCATATAGGGCCTGAATCATTGTTTGACGAAGTATTATTTTTACGGAGATGATGTCATCTTCGCTATGTGAGGACCCTGGGAAAGGTAGTTTCCTACCCTCTTTCGCAGAAGAAAGTGTAAGAAAGAGAGACAACTAACGTCTAAGGAAGACATTTTGATATGATAATGATATATTGACTTTCTCTCTTTCTTTAATATGAAAACAAAACAAACACAGTATATTGAATATTGGATGGCCCATAGAAAAGCAGAATTTGAAGATCAATGCACGTCTTGGTCAACAGCGTAATTTACAAGAGGTTTTTTGGGGACGGCAAATCGAAAGTAGGCTGAGACGTGTATGCGTAACAAGAGTACACACTGCTATTCATATATGTATACATATGCGCGTGCTCTTATTTACAAGGCAAATACTATAGGTTTGTTTGCACTGTTTGACTGTTCCTGGCCTGTAAAACAAGTTATTTCTGGAAATCCAATAAAAAAAAGACTGCTAACAGTCTTATTTCTTATTTGTCTTTGTCTTATTTCTGGATTTAAGACAAAAACATATTTTATTACCACGCTTTAAATATAACCTGATAAAAGGCTCTTGCAAGGCCAATTCCCCGTTTCTTTAGGGCGATAATTGGTGAGTGAAGCAAGTGGGGTGAGGAAGTACCGTTTTTTGGTCAATTCTCACCGCGAGGAACCCTAGGATTAGGCAAGTGAAGGCTTGGTAGCTTGGGGCTGGGCCGCTATTGCACGGGTCCGCTATTGCGCGGGGCCGCTATTGCGCGAATCTAACCCTAACCCTAACCCTAAAGATTCGCGCAATAGCGGCCCGCGCAATAGCGGGCCGACCCTGGTAGCTTTGGGGCCGCGAGAAAAATGGCTGCCAATCCGATGTTTACCGACCAGTGCAGACGATCTTTTCAGTATCAACCAATGGTGTTTAATTCTTGCATAGCGATAGCCATCAAAATGTTTCATAAAGTATACACTCTCACCTCCTAGCTCCGCAAGTAAGTCTCGCCTGAAAGAAACACGCGTCAGATGAACGGTTTGCGTGACACTGATTAATTGTTTGGCAGTTTAATTGTGTTGTTAAGTTTTGTTCTTTATACTTGTATTATATAGGTGCCAGTGTGTGTAATTGTTTTTGTTGTTATTTCTAAATACTTTTGTTTCAATCAATCAATATGAGGCTTATATCGCGCGTATTCCGTGGGTACAGTTCTAAGCGCAGGGATTTTTTTTTAAATTTTTTTTTAATGCAATTTATATTGCGCATATATTCAAGGCGCAGGGATTTATTTATGCCGTGTGAGATGGAATTTTTTTACACAATACATCACGCATTCACATCGGCCAGCAGATCGCAGCCATTTCGGCGCATATCCTACTTTTCACGGCCTATTATTCCAAGTCACACGGGTATGTTGGTGGACATTTTTATCTATGCCTAGATACAATTTTGCCAGGAAAGACCCTTTTGTCAATCGTGGGATCTTTAACGTGCACACCCCAATGTAGTGTACACGAAGGGACCTCGGTTTTTCGTCTCATCCGAAAGACTAGCACTTGAACCCACCACCTAGGTTAGGAAAGGGGGGAGAAAATTGCTAACGCCCTGACCCAGGGTCGAACTCGCAACCTCTCGCTTCCGAGCGCAAGTGCGTTACCACTCAGCCACCCAGCCCAAACTTTTGTTTGTCTCTTACTTTTTTCTTTCTTTCTACGTTTTTTTTTTTTTTTTTTTTCGTTTCGCTGCTATTGCTTTCCTGTAACTTGTGTCTACATTTTGTGCACTTTCACAAATTAGTGAGATCTCCAGGTTTGTTTGTTTGCTTAACGCCCAGCCGACCACGAAGGGCCATATCAGGGCGGTGCTGCTTAATTTGACATATAACGTGTGCCACACACAAGACAGAAGTCGCAGCACAGGCTTCATGTCTCACCCAGTCACATTATTCTGACACCGGACCAACCAGTCCAAGCACTAACCCCATAATGCCAGACGCCAGGCGGAGCAGCCACTAGATTGCCAATTTTAAAGTCTTAGGTATGACCCGGCCAGGGTTCGAACCCACGACCTCCCGATCACGGGGCGGACGCCTTACCACTAGGCCAACCGTGCCGGTAGATCTCCAGGTAGACACACACACTGTTTCTTTAAACACACACACACACACACACGTTTACACCCATTCTGATACATGGAAAGGGGGCAAAATACATATTCTTTGCAAGGTTTCTGTTTAATTGAAAGATGTTTTGCAAAACACATTGAATTGTCTTTCAATGCATAGGTGTATATGTTAATGAATGATCTTCATGCAACTTCTAGTCAATACCCACACAGGTTGGAAATCAATACAAAATCCTTATTAAATCAGTTTTTCTGATTTAAATTCACAACAGCAGTTTATCTATCACAAGCCATGTAAATCTCAGTGCAAATCAAATCACATGAAAACAAACAACAGGAAACATTATCAAAGGTACAGCAGGAAATCAAACAAACAAGCAATCAAACAAACAAACAAACAAACAAACAAGACAGAAGAGGGGAGAAGGGTGAGAA